>NC_041384.1:175182445-175199424 GCF_002162155.2 Triticum dicoccoides
AACCTATGTGAAACCTTTCTGGTGTCCAAACATATCCTTCCAATATATCAATCTTTATGTCTCGACCATTTTGAGACTCCTTGTCATGTCCGTGATCACATCCGAGACTATGAATAACCTTCGGTACATCAAATCACAGAACTCACAATACATATCGTCATCGAACGTTAAGTGTGCGGACCCTACGGGTTCGAGAACTATGTAGACATGGCCGAGACTCATCTCCATTCAATAATGAATAGCGGAACCTGGATGCTCATATTGGTTCCTACATATTCTATGAAGATCTTTATCGGTCAAACCGCATAACAACATATGTTGTTCCCTTTATCATCGGTAAGTTACTTGCCCGATATTCGATCGTCGGTATCATCATACCTAGTTCAATCTCGTCACCGGCAAGTCTCTTTACTCATTCTATAATGCATCATCCCATAACTAACTCATTACTCACATTGCTTGCAAGGATCATAGTGATGTGCATTACCGAGAGGGCCTAGAGATACCTCTCTGACAATCAGAGTGACAAATCCTAATCTCGATCCATGCAAACTCAACAAACACCATCAGAGACACCTGTAGAGCATCTTTATAATCACCCTGTTACGTTGTGACATTTGATAGCACAATAAGTGTTCCTCCGGTATTAGGGAGTTGCATAATCTCATAGTCATAGGAACATGTATAAGTTATGGAGAAAGCAATAGCAATGAACTAAATGATCATAGTGCTAACCTAACGGATGGGTCTAGTCCAGCACAACATTCTCTAATGATGTGATCCCGTTCATCAAATGACAACACATGTTTATGGCTGAGAAACTTAACCATCTTTGATTAACGAGCTAGTCTAGTAGAGGCATACTAGGGACACTCTGTTTGTCTATGTATTCACACATGTACTAACTTTCCAGTTAATAAAATTCTAGCATGAAAAAAATATTTATCATGATATAAGGAAATATAAATAACAACTTTATTATTGCCTCGAGGGCATATTTCCTTCATCAGCTCAGTGACGTCCCTCGTACTCTTGATCCAGCTGAGGCCGAGGGTGAGTTGCGTCAGCACGACGGCGTGTTGACGGTTATGATGAAGTTACTGACGTAGGGCTTCGCCTAAGCACTACAATAATATGACCGGGTTGGAAAACTGTGGAGGGGGCACCGGAAACGGCTAAAGATCAACTTGTATGTCTATGGGGTGCCCCCTCCCCCATATATAAAGGAGAGAGGAGGGGAGAGCCGGCCAGCCCCTAGGGCGCGCCCAAAGAGGGGGAATCCTACTCCTAGTAGGAGTAGGCTCCCCCCTTTCCTAGTCCAACTAGGAGAAGAAGGAAGCAGAGGGAGAGGGAGAGGAAAAGAGGGGTCGCGCCCCCCTCCCTTTGTCCTATTCGGACACCCCTTGGGGGCTCCACCTCCTGGCTGCGGCCCTCTCTCCCCCTGATACATCTCCGTCGTATCTACTTTTCCAAACACTTTTGCCCTTGTTTTGGACTCTAACTTGCATTATTTGAATGGAACTAACCCGGACTGACGCTAGTTTTAGCAGAATTGCCATGGTGTTATTTTTGTGCAGAAATAAAAGTTCTCGGAATGACCTGAAAATCAACAGAGAATTATTTTGGAATTTATAAAAAATGCTGGCAGAAGAATAAGGCCAGGGGGCCCACACCCTGTCCACAAGGGTGGGGGCGCGCCTGCCCCCCTGGGCGCACCCCCTGCCTCTTGGGCCCCCTAGAGCTCCACCGACCTCAATTACAACTCTATATATTCACGTTCGAGGAGAAAAACTCAGAGAGAAGGATTCATCGCGTTTTACGATATGGAGCCGCCGCCAAGCCCTAAACTCTCTCGGGAGGGCTGATCTGGAGTCCGTTCGGGGCTCCGAAGAGGGGAATCCGTCGCCATCGTCATGATCAACCATCCTCCATCACCAATTTCCTGATGCTCACTGCCATGCGTGAGTAATTCCATCGTAGGCTTGTTGTACGGTGATGGGTTGGATGAGATTTATCATGTAATCGAGTTAGTTTTTTTAGGGTTTGATCCCTAGTATCCACTATGTTCTGAGATTGATGTTTCTATGACTTTTCTATGCTTAATGCTTGTCACTAGGGCCCGAGTGCAATGATTTCAGATATGAACCTATTATGTTTTCATCAACATATGAGAGTTCTTGATCATATCTTACAAGTCTGTAGTCACCTATTATGTGTTATGATCCGTTAACCCCGAAGTGACAGTAATCGGGATACTTACCGGTGATGACCGTAGTTTGAGGAGTTCATGTATTCACTATGTGTTAATGCTTTGGTCTGGTACTTTATTAAAAGGAGGCCCTAATATCCCTTAGTTTCCAATAGGACCCCACTGCCATGGGAGGTCAGGACAAAAGATGTCATGCAAGTTCTTTTCTATAAGCATGTATGACTATATTCGGAATACATGCCTACATTACATTGATCAACTGGAGCTAGTTCTGTGTCACCCTAGGTTATGACTGTTACATGATCGATCGCATGCGGCATAATTCTCCATCACCGATCCAATGCCTATGAGCTTTTCACATATTGTTCTTCGCTTATTTACTTTTCTGTTGCTACTATTACAATCACTACAAAACCCAAAAATATTACTTTGCTACCATTACCACTACTATCATATTACTTTGCTACTAAATACCTTGCTGCAGATATTAAGTTTCCAGGTGTGGTTGAATTAACAACTCAGCTGCTAATACTTGATAATATTCTTTGGCTCCCCTTGTGTCGAATCAATAAATTTGGGTTGAATACTCTACCCTCGAAAAGTTTTGCGATCCCCTATACTTGTGGGTTACCAAGAACATTTTCTAGCGCCGTTGCCGGGGAGCATAGCTCTATTCTTTGAGTCACTTGGGATTTATATCTTCTTATCATTGTGAAGAACTTTAAAGATCAAAAAACCAAGATTTTTTCCTCAACTAAGAGGGGAGGTAAGGAATTGACATCTAGCTCTGCACTTGATTCACCTTCTATTTTGAGTAAACTTGCGACACCTACACCTGCTATTCATTCCGATATGTCACATGTTATTGATGATGACACTTCTTCTATGCATGATACTTATGATGAAACTACTTCTATGCTTGATACTACTGTGCCATTAGGTGAATTTCTTGATGAACAACTTGCTAGGGCTAGAGAGAATGAAATTATTGAAACTGATAATATTGATGAAAGTGATGATGAAGATTCTCCCCCTAGATATGACTTACCTGTAGTTCCTGAGGGTTATGTTATGGATGAAGAAACTGCTAGAGACTTTCTTGCTTGCAATGATAGGAGTGATCTTAAGAAACTATTAGCTAAGCTGAAACAAAAATCTCTAAACGCTAGAATGAAATATGATCCTGCTTATGCTACTTCACCTATCTTTGTTACTGATAAGGATTATGAATTCTCTGTCGACCCTGGTATAATTACTTTGGTTGGATCTGATCCTTTCTATGGCTATGAATCTGAAACTGTTGTGACACATGTTACTAAATTAAATGATATAGCCACCTTGTTCACTAATGATGAGAAAACTCGCTACTACTATATCCTTAAAATATTTCCGTTCTCATCAAAGGGTGATGCTAACATATGGTTTAATTCTCTTGATCCTGGTTGTGTGCGTAGTCCCCAGGATATGATTTACTACTTCTCTGCTAAATATTTCCCCGCTCATAAGAAATAAGATGCTTTAAGGGAAATATATAATTTTGTGCAAATTGAAGAAGAGAGTCTCCCACAAGCTTGGGGGAGGCTTCTCCAATTACTTAATGCTTTGCCTGACCATCCTCTCAAGAAAAATGAAATGCTTGATATCTTTTATAATGGACTAACCAATGCTTCCAGAGACCATCTGGATAGTTGTGTTGGTTGTGTTTTCAGGGAAAGAACTGTTGATCAAGCCGAAATTCTATTGAATAATATGTTGACTAATGAAAACAATTGGACACTTCCTGAACCAACTCCTATTTCTCAGTCCCGAAGATATGCAAGAGGCAAAGAAATCTATGAAGGAAAAAGGTATAAGGATGTTAAGAATTTACCTCCTGTTCAAGAAATACATGGTCTTATTTTACCGCATGTTGAAGAAACACATGGTCTTGATAACCCGACATAGGTAGTAAAGGTAAATTCTCTCTATAGATATGATAAAGCTGAAATCCCTCCTACTAAGTTTGCTAGCCAATGTTTGGATGAGTTTGATAATTTTATGGTTAAGCAAGAAAACTTCAATGCTTATTTTGGTAGAGAATTGAAACATAATGCTTATATGATCAAACACCTGAGTGATTATATGGCTAATGTCAAAGGTGAACTTAAACTTATTAGTAAACATGCTTCTATGGTTACCACTCAAGTAGAACAAGTACTTAAAGCTCAAAATGATTTGCTCAATGAATTGAATAGTAAGGATAATGATAATGCTGTTAGAGTTATGACTAGAGGTGGTAAAATGACTGAGGAACCTTTGTATCCTGAAGGCCATCCTAAGAGAATTGAGCAAGATTCTTAGAGAACTACTATAGATGCACCTAGTCCTTCTAAAAGGAAGAAAAAGAAAAATGATAGGACTTTGCATGCTTCTAGTGAACATGTTGTTGACACACCTGAGAATCCCAATGATATTTCTATCTCTGATGCTGAAACACAATCTGGTGATGAACATGAACCTAGTGATAATGTTAATGATGATGTTCATGTTGATGCACAACCTAGCAATGACAATGATGTAGAGGTTGAACCTGTTGTTGATCTTGATAAGCCACAATCAAAGAATCAATGTTATGATAAGAGAGACTTTGTTGCTAGGAAGCACGGTAAGGAAAGAGAACCATGGGTTCAGAAACCCATGCCTTTTCCTCCTAAACCATCCAATAAAAAGGATGATGAGGATTTTGAGCGCTTTGCTGAAATGATTAGACCCATCTTTTTGCGTATGCGTTTGACTGATATGCTTAAAATGAATCCTTATGCTAAATATATGAAGGAAATTGTTACAAATAAGAGAAAGATACCAAAAGCTGAGATTTCCACCATGCTTTCTAATTATACTTTTAAGGGTGGAATACCAAAGAAACTTGGAGATCCAAGGGTACCCACTATACCATGCTCCATTAAAATAAACTATGTTAAAACTGCTTTATGTGATCTTGGAGCCGGTGTTAGTGTTATGCCTCTCTCTTTATATCGTCTACTTGAATTGAATAAGTTGACACCTACTGAAATATCTTTGCAAATGGCTGATAAATCAACTACTATACCTGTCGGTATTTGTGAGGATGTGCCTGTTGTGGTTGCAAACGTTACTATTTTAATGGACTTTGTTATTCTTGATATTCCCGAGGACGATAGTATGTCTATTATTCTTGGAAGACCCTTTTTGAATACTACATGGGTTGTTATTGATTGCACCAAAGGCAATGTCACTTTTCATGTTAATGGTAATGAGCACGCGATACACTTTCCGAGGAAACAACCTCAAGTCCACAGTATCAATTCTATTGGAAAAATTCCAACTATTACTATTGCAGGTTTTGAATTTCCTCTTCCTACTGTCAAGAAGAAATATGATATTCTTATTGTTGGGGACATGCATATCCCCATTGATGTAACGTAGTGTTATTCGAAATTTCTCCGGTTCCATGTTATTCGGAATGATTTTGTTAACAAGACTTGATCAACCTTGTTAGTGGATTCCTTTTGATGAGCATGAGATGGATGAAGTTAGAAAACACAAATCTCTGTACCCTCTTTCTAATTTCTGTTATTTATATTAAATAAAGCAAAAATAGTATATTTTGTCTGTTTTCTGAGTTATCCATGTAATAAAAAATACCCTGAAAATAAAGGTTCTCCAAATGCCCTGAAAATTAAATATGATTTTTTCTAGAATATTTGAGAATATCTGGCACTGAGCACACACCAGGGGAGCAAGCACCTAGCCATGAGGGTCCAAGTCGCGCCCACCCCCTGGGCGCGCCCCCTGGCTTGTGGGCCCATGGTGGCTCCCCTCCACTTATTCCAGCCACCACACACTCCTTCTTCCTCCCAAAAAATCACCAACCAGCTCAAACCCGAGTTCTAGCTCATATTGCTGCCATTTTCGATGTCCTTGCTCAAAGCTCCATTCACAAAACTGCTTTGGGGGATTGTTCTTTGGTATGTGACTCCTCCATTGGTCCAATTAGTTTTTGTTCTAGTGCTTTATTCATTGCAAATTTTTGCTTCTTAGGTGACCCTGTTCTTGAGCTTGCATGTCAAATTTATATCGTTCAAAGTAGTTTTAATCCATGATATATCCTCTAGGCACTTGTGGGAGTAGTTGCTATCAATTTTGTTGAGCTTGGTTCACTTTTATTTTGAAGTTACTAAAGATTTCAGATATTTTCAGAAAAATATTAAGAGATTTTTGAGGGGCTCATCGAGCCGAAGCTTGAAGGATAAGCAAAGTGAGGAGGATAAGAGGTCCAAATATAATCTCCCTCGCACCGCGGAAGTTCGACCATGTGAATGGCCTTGTGATAATTTCTTGAGAGCAGCCGGGATTTATGATGATTTTTATGAGTTGGCTGAGAATGCAGGCCTCACCGCCTTCCTCCACGACCAACACAAACAATATCTCTTACTCACCAATATCTTTGTGCAAAACTTTCATTTCCATGCTAGGAACTCACCACCTTTAGTGGAATTTTATTTATACGATGAGCATAAGGAGATGTCACTTCGTGACTTTTGTCGGATTTGTTTGATCCCTTTTGAGGGCAGTGTAGAGGAACTGCATCGTGATGATGTGGAAGGGTTTATTGATACAATTGTTGTAGGGGAAACGAGGAAAGATTCCGATGCAGGAATCACTAGCATACATTTTCCAGTTTTACGTTACTTTGCAATATTTGCTAGTAGATTTTTAATTTGTCGGGGAAACTGTGGCAACCTTAGTGCCCCCGATATTGTTATTTTGTGCCATGCCTTGTTCCGTGATGACACATTTAGTATGGGCGCTATTGTTGCAAAGCGGTTAAATCTTAACCGTACTAAGGGCCCCATCTTGGGAGGTATCTTTGCCTCGCGCCTAGCTACACACTTTAACATACCTATTAGGCATTATGAGAAGGAAGAGAACTTGCTGCCTCATGTTTTTCTAGAGTATAAGAGTATGCTAGCACATGATTTTATCGTTAAGAATAAGGAAAAGATGCTTAAGTACAAGCTGATATTTGATAAAAATCACCCTGAGACTATTACCTTCCCTGCTCCTTCCTTGTTTGACTTATCTGCAGGCAAGTACCTTGTTCCGTCGGAGGCCATTCATGCCTACCGAAACCCCACACCAGCTACAGAGCCAGAGCCGGAACCAAAATTTGATCCTTACCCACAGTCAGTTTATCAGTGGAATCCGGAAGAGATTGCCAACCAGTGGCACCAGGGGGATCCTTCTCAGTATGACCCCAACTACAACTTTGGATATCCGCCAGGCCAGCCGTGGCCATAGACCAACTTAGGCCAAAAGCCTAAGTTTGGGGGAGTACGTATTTCTCACCGACATTACATTTATGTTCACACACTCATGCTAGTTGTCGATGCTCATACTTCGTCATTATATCATACATGCTAGTTTATTTCCCTTTTTATGTTTACTTGTGTGTTTGAAAAAACCTTAAGAAAAACCAAAAAATTAGTTGTAGCTTTTAGCTAGTTTACTTTCTTGCTTGTAGTAGTAGTTAAAAGAAAACCCAAAAATATTTTATGTTCTTCTTTTGCTTGTTGGGAGCTTTCCCGTGTAAATAGTTTTTATTCTTTCTTGTTCTTTGGGGGATGAGAGGAGAAGACCATAATGAAAATGTTAAAGTGGCTCTCATATGCATTATTGTTGATCTAACAAAGAGCCCATATTACCCTGTCTTCTCTCTTGAATTGAATGCTTGCAGATTCCAGCTTAGTCTGATGCACGTGCACTATTATTATTATCCACACTATTCGGTCGTGCAAGTGAAAGGCAATAATGACGATATATGATGAACTTATTGGGATGAGAAAAGCTGGTAGGAACTCGGCCTCTCTTGTTTTTCTAAATATGATTAGTTCATCGTTCCTGATTCACCTATAATGAACAACATGTTTGCAATGACAATTAGAGATTATAGTTGCTTATGCCATGCTTAATTAGCTAGGAGTTTATAATGGTTTACCTTGCATGCCAACATGCTATTAAAATGGTTGTCATGTGGTATCATAGGGTGGTATCCTCTTTTGAACAATTCGAGTGGCTTGACTTGGCACATGTTCATGCATGTAGTTGAAACAAAATCAACATAGCCTCTACGATATTTATGTTAATGGTGCATTATATCCTACTCATGCTTGCATTCGGTGTTGATTAGTTTTAATCCATGTTCATGACTGTTGTCGCTCTCTAGTTGGTCGCTTCCCAGTCTTTTTCTAGCCTTCACCTATACTAAGCGGGAATACTGCTTGTGCATCCAACTCCATAAACCCCAAAGTTGTTCCATATGAGTCCACCATACCTACCTATATACGGTATCTACCTACTGTTCCAAGTAAATTTGTATGTGCCAAACTCTAAACCTTCAAATAAACATTCTGTTTTGTATGCTCGAATAGCTCATGTATTAACTAGGGCTGTCTGTATCTTCCATGCTAGGTGGGTTATTCTCAAGAGGAGTGGACTCCGCTCCTCACTCACGAGAACATGGCTGGTCACCGGGATGCCCAGTCCCATGCTTTATGCAAATGAAATCAAAATAACTGCAAACAAAACTCCCCCAGGATTGTTGTTAGTTGGAGGCACTCGTTGTTTCAAGCAAGCCATGGATTGATGCTTGTTGGTGGAGGGGGAGTATAAACTTTACCATTCTATTTGGAAACCGCCTATAATGTGTGTAGCATGGAAGATATCGAGATCTCTCAGTTGTTATGTTGACAATGAAAGTATACCGCTCAAAATATTATTCATTGTCGGAGTAATGGGCCACGGGTAGGCTAACCCGAAGCCCGGAACCTTTCAAGACATCAGGGCTAGCTGCGCCCCTCAAGGCGCCAAGATAAAGTGCCGCCTTCTGGAGGCAGGCTGGAGGAATAGCTGGCTGCCCGTAGATGGCCGAGTCCCGGAGGCGACGTCAAGACAAGCCGACTCCTAGCTGGAGGCTTCTAGAGAAGCCGGCCCCTAGCCGTCGGTTCGTGGCGCCAATGAAGCATGCGCCCTCGTCAAGAAGGACAAGACAGAGAATGGCTACAATGTAGCCCATCCCCCCCCCCCCATCTAGGGACAGGCGTGGCCACAGTGCACCGTATCGGTGGAGATCTCCACCGGGCGTGGCACTATGCCACGCCATCCCTGACATCACCACAAGCAGGCGGAGTCCTGCTCCCACGACGGCCTGTCGGTATGGCCCAAGGACGACGGGCCCCACCAATGAGCGAGAGCCTGGAAGACGGCAAGAGCCCCACCAGTCAGACCCGATGGAGGTCGGCCCCCGGCAGTCGGCCCGCCCTTTCCTCGGGACCGGCGCGCCATTAACCAGACGAGACACGGAGTGGTTACAGTAATCGCCCACTAGGCGGCAGAGCTGTAGCCACGATCCCCTGACCAAGCCTGCGTCATTAGAGTCACGGCTACAGCGATCAGCAGCCGACAAGACCCGAGAGCGGCGGGGGCAGCCTATCAGCCCCGTATCCAACTAGTCGGCGGGGCCCACGAGGCGGTGGGCCCCAGCAGTCGGCGGAGAAACCAGCGGCCGAAGAGACTGACGACCGGGCCCTACACCCGGCCAGATTACCGTTGTACCCCTAGGGGGTAGGCCTATATAAACCCCTAGGGCACCCATGCAAAGGGTTCCCAATCTGTTAGAACTAGACCAGCCCATAGAGGAAGGGGAGAGCTAGCCCTGCCTTCTCCTACCTCCAGCATACAGCTCAAGGAGCACCATTGTACTCACTTGTGCTTTAGTGATCATGCGGAGACCCCACAGAGCAGGACTAGGGGTTTTATCTCCTAGGAGAGCCCTGAACCTGGGTAAAGTACGCTGGCGTTCGTGTCTATGCCTCATCCCTCTTCTGGGCACCGGCGACGTTCTACTCGCTCCCACCATGATAAGCCATCCAGTGGCATATGTCGCACCCAACCCCTGACATTTGGCGCCCACCATGGGGCGAGGTGCACTGTCGTCCGGAGACCTGTTCTGGACGGGAACCCTTTTCCTCCCTGGCAGGCGTAGCCAGCCCGGCACACCAGACGGAGTCTATGCCGACGCGCTGCGTGGCGCGGAGATCGCCTGCGCGGCGAGCTGCCTCACCAACCTTGTTGGCGAGGTTCGCCTCTCCGACGAGCAGGCGTCCGATGCGGGCAATGATGGCCCTGAGAGCCGCCTTGTCAGCCTCCTCGATCAGCTCCACGTAGCAAGCGAGCCGCTGCGGACTTGGAATCCGTTGGCTCCACCTACCCGATGCTTGTCGATTCCGACACTGCGTCGCTTGACGCGTTCCCCACGAACGTGGTGGTCTACGACGAGCCGCCTCCTTGCGCGGAGAGCGGCGAAAGCACCGTCATGGAAGTGCTTGTCATCGGCCACAGCGAGCACTCCGGCGGAGGGGCTCGCGATCCGCTCAATGCGGCACTACAAGACCTGACGGCGCCCATCCCAAAAGACGCCGAAGCTGAGATGCCGGAAGCACGCCGCATCCAGCTCGTCGAGGGCACCAAGAAGTTGGCTAGCATGAGACACCTTTCAGAAGCCTACCAGCGTGAGATGGACCGCGTTGTGGGCGGCACGCCGGCTCCCACTGGGCCCAGCCGCCTTGGCACGGTCCAGCAGCGCGGCGGGGCCATCGCCAACCTGTTCGGGGCAGATCGCCCCATATACGCCATGCCCGCGGAAAATATCCGAGCTGCCCAGGCGGCAGCAGAAGATCTGGACAAGTTCAAGGGCAAAGAACGTCGCCAGATGGCGGAGTGCGTCCAGCGGCTCCTCGACGCGGCTGCTGAGCAGCACGAGGCCGGTTACCACACTGAGGCGCCCCACCGGCAAATTGATGATCCGCCTCCCCACTGAGATCAAGGCGCGACATCTCGAACGCCGACTGGTGGCGTCCATGGAAGAAGAGACAAGGAGCCGGCTGCCAGCCGCAGTCGGACTCGCATCACCATTGAGCACGACCAAGACGGCCGCCCGAGAGCAGTGGAACGACGGGATGACTGTTCGCCTCCTCCCCCTCACGGGGAAAGGCGCGTCTCCCCGCCGCCTATTGATCACCCGGCACTCAGCGACCGCCTTGGCCGCCGAGAGGGAGTCGGAGAGAATGATGCCCAGCACCGGATCGACCGTCTCCACCGGTCCCAGGCACTAGAAGAGGAAGATGAGTTGGGTCCGCCTTGTTTCGGCCCCCGCATTCGAGACGAGCCCTTCCCCAAAGGGTTCACGCTCCCAAGAGACACGCCAAAATACACCGGCTCCGTGAACCCGGAGGACTGGCTGGTCGACTACTCCACACTCGTCAGCATAGCAAACGGCAACAAGGGCGTTGCTGTGAAGTATGTTCCGCTCATGCTCCAGGGCATAGCCCAGACATGGCTGAACAGTCTGAAGCCCCACAACATCAACAGCTGGGTCGACTTCACCGAAGCCTTCATCCGCAACTTCACCAGCACGTACAAGCGGCCGCCCAAACCTCGCCAGCTCTCCTTGTGCGTACAAGGCCCCAACGAGTCGACTCGCGACTACCTCACGCGCTGGGCCGAGCTTCGCAACTCTTGCGAAGGCGTGAACGAGGTGCAGGCTATCGAGTACTTCACCGCTGGGTACCGAGAGGGCACCCTCCTCAAGCACCGGCTCCTCTACGACGAGCCGGCGACCCTCGATGAGCTGCTGATCATAGCAGATAAATATGCCACGGCCGACTCCTCCATGAAGGCAGAAATCCAAGTTGATGCGTTTGGCAAAGTAGCCCCTCAAGCTCCTCGAACCCCGGCTAGCGACACCAGTCGGCGCCAGCAACCAAGTGACAACAAGCGCAAGGCCACGCAGCCAGCTTCCACAAGCCGGCAGGTGGCGACAGTCGAAGACCAGCAGCCGGAGGGGCAGCCTCTGTCCAAGCGCCAGAAGGGCGGCAAGCCCAATTGGCTGCAGGCTTTCTCATATGAGCAGAATCCTGACGCACCCTGTAAATTCCACAGTGGTGCGGAGCCGTCCAACCATACCACTCGGAAATGCCATTGGCTCACCAGGATCACCAAGGGAGACGGCCTTCTGCCTCCTCCGCCTGCTGGGCAGCCGCCTCCTCCTCCCCCCAGCAGCCGGCGGTTCGACCAGTCGGAGCCATACAAGACGAGTACCCTAAAGAGCACGGAGCTTATGTCGTGTTCACCAACATGGCCGATAATAAGCACAGAAGATGACAACGACAGCAAGAAGTGAATGCAGTGGCATCGAAGACCCCCGAGTTCATGCATTGGTCCAAGAAGCCCATCAGCTGGAGCAGAGCTGACCACCCGGAAGTAATGCCCAACCCCGGCTCCTACGCCCTGGTCCTGGATCCCACCTTTGCCACTGATAGGCAAGCTGCTCGGTTTTCCCGAGTTCTGATAGATGGCGGCAGCAACATCAACATTATGTACAAAGATACCATGAAGAAGTTAGGAATCAAACAAAGGCAGCTTCAACTCAGTTGGACTGTATTCCATGGCATAGTTCCCGGCCTTTCCTTCTCACCAATCAGCAAGATCTAGATAGACGTCCTCTTTGGAGACAAGGATCACTTCCGACGAGAGCCAGTCTGGTTTGAGGTGGTGGACCTCGAGAGCCCATACCATGCACTACTTGGCCGGCCTGCACTGGCCAAGTTCATGGCGGTCCCCCACTACGCTTACCTCAAGATGAAGATGCCGAGTTCTAAGGGAATTCTGACCATAGCCGGGGACTACAAGAAGTCGTCCGCTTGTGCGGCAGATAGCAGTCGGCTGGCCGAGTCCCTCGTGATCGCGGCCGAGAAGCGGCTCCTTGACCGAGTTGTGGCAATGGCAGGCAAGAAGCCGGAGATGTCACCCAACCCCAAGAAGTCAGAATCCGAGGGTTCGTTCAAGCCGGCCAAAGAGACAAAGAAGATACCCTTGGACCCGGAGCACCCGGAGAGGCACGCTGTCATAGGTGCAAACCTTGACAGCAAATAGGAAGGAGAGCTCGTCGATTTCCTCCGTAAGAATCGGGACATCTTTGCATGGTCACCTAAAGACATGTCGGGTGTTCTGACGGATTTCGCCGAGCACAAGTGTAACACCCTCGATGCGACTATAGCTCCCACGTGTCGAGGCACGACTTAGAGACATAATCGCATTGAAGGCATATGTCGCAAGTTAGGCAATCTTCACAACATCCCATGTAATAGTAATAAAAGGGAAGATAACATAGTTGGCTTACACTCGCCACGTCAATCCAGTACATAAATAACATTACATCATCCATACACTTAAGGCCCGACTACGGTGCCAAAATGAAAGAGAACCCAACATGCGGCACGGTCCCAATCACCCCCAACTGGGCACCACTACTGATTGTCGGGAAAGGAAACATAGTATCGTTGAGAGTCTTCGTCGAACTCCCACTTGAGCTCATACGCGTCTCCTGGAGCGGAATCATCAGGCCCTACATCTGGTGTAATAGTAATCTGTGAGCCACAGGGACTCAACAATCTCGCACCCTCGCGATCAAGACTATTTAAGCTTATAGGTAAGGCAAGGTAAATATATGAGTGGAGCTGCAGCAAGCGACTAGCAAGTATGGTGGCTAACTTATTCGCAAGGAAGAGTGAGAAGAGGAGGCAAAGCACGAGCGAGAAACTAGAGAACAACCTGCGCAAACATTACTCCAACACCGTGTCCACTTCTCGGACTCCGCCGAGAAGAGGCCATCACGGTAACACACTTAGTTGATTCATTTTAATTGATTAAGGTTCAAGTTGTCTACAACCGGACATTAACAAATTCCCATCTGCCCATCACCACGGGCACGGCTTTCGAAAGTTCAATCCCTGCAGGGGAGTCCCAACTTAGCCCATGACAAGCTCTCATGGTCAATAAAGAATAGACCTCCTCCCAAGACGTTCCGATCAGACTCGGTATCTCGGTAACTCAAGACACTTCGACAGGTTAAAACAAGACCAGGAACACCGCCCGAATGTGTCGACAAATCCCGATAGGAGCTGCACATATCTCTTTCTCAGGGCACACTCAGATGAGCCAGACGTCGGGTAAGCCAGCCCAGAGTTGCCCCTGGTAGCCTCGGACATCGCTCAGTGAGACCAACACTCAGAGGAGCACTGGCCCGGGGGGGTTAAAATAAGATGACCCTTGAGTCTGCAGAACCCAAGGGAAAGAAAAGGGCTAGGTGGCAAATGGTAAAACCAATGTTGGGCATTGCTGGAAAAGCTTTAATCAAGGCGAAATATCAAGGGGTTCCCACTATAACCCAACCGCGTAAGGAACGCAAAATCCGGGAACATAACACCGATATGACGGAAACTAGGGTGGCAAGAGTGGAACAAAACACTAGGCGAGAGGCCGAGCCTTCCACCCTTTACCAAGTATATAGATGCATTAAGATAACATGGCAATATAATGATATCCCAACAAGTAAATAAATGTTCCAACAAGGAACGGCCTCCAAACTTCACCTGCAACTAGCAACGCTATAAGAGGGGCTTAGCAAAGCGGTAACATAGCCAATCAACGGTTTGCTAGGATAGTGGTGGGTTAGAGGTTTGACATGGCAATTTGGGAGGCTGGCAAGCAAGTGGTAGGCATCGTAGCATTGGCATAGCAAAGAGCGAGCAAACTAGCATAACAAAGATAGTGGTGATTTTGAGGGTATGATCATCTTGCCTGCAAAGCTGTCAGAGTTGACTGGATCCTCAAGAGCAAACTCAACGGGCTCCTCGTTAGCGAACTCCTCTCCTGGCTCTATCCAAACAAGACAAACAAGCAACAAGGATACAATCAACCACGTGCAAGACCAAGCAATATGATGCAAAGATGATATGCTATGCGGGATGCGATGCGAGATGAGAAATGCAAGATACGACAGCAAATGCATGAAGCTGGCCTCAACATGGAATTCCAAGGGTGACACTAGAAAGAGGGGATGAAATCGCTTGAAAACGATATAAAGAACGCCGGAATCGGAGTTACGGTTTGGAAATGGCAAGCATTTCAAAAATGACACTGGTCTGCAATTTACAGCAAGTAGGCATCTAAATGCAACGAAATGAACTTGCTACAGCACTCAAACATGACAACAAAATGCATGGCAGGGATGCACACAAGATGCTTAACAAAAGTCTAGCACTGAGCTACGGCCAATTCATCCATTATGAGGTTCAAACAAGCATGGCAAAAACGCAAATGCAAAACAGATTCCAGACTTAGTGAAATGAACACTTGTCTGAAACTTCAGATCATGAAGCCCTCTTCGGAGCATCAAAACAACATGCTACAGGACCTTAACATGACAAGGAAAGACATGGCATGGAGCTACTCAACAAGCTTAACAAAAGTCCCTTAGTGACCTTGAGCCAAAAGGGATCACAAAATATACTAACGGGCACACGAACATACCTAAAACACAATCAGTTTTCAGACAGTGAAAACTGAGACATGCTGAAATATAACTCACGAAGGCGTGTAAACGAGCTCGATAAACTCACTACGGTGCAAGTCATGGCAAGGCAAGCATACACCCATAAAGAAGGCACAAAATAAAAGCTATACATGGCAAGAACAATGGTATAGCATGCACAGATCAACTACAATAACATCGGCAAAATCGCAAACTAGTTGACGATCTGCCCAGATTCACCACGAAGCGAAAGTAGAGCTCGATTGACTCAAGATAGGGTGCTCCATAATTGCAAACAAAGACATGGATGGATAGAGCACTACAAGATTAACAGAACTTCATTACTGATCATCCTCAAAAGAGGCACGTATCACTAGGAAACAACATGAACATATGGCATCATGAACTAAACAATCCCAGACTTAGTGAAAACTACTAAGTCCCTGAAAACAGATTTACCGGGTGCCTCACTTTGCAAGCTTGCACAAGTCACCACACACATCCTAAAAATGCATGGGTTGCACCTCTGGGAAGATAACAAAATGCTTAACAAAACATATGAAGGACTCACAGGCATAGCATGCACACATTAATCATGGCAAAAATGACAAAAGTCTAAGATGAACTAGTAGATCTGACAATTAACTCACCAAGCCTCCTTCTAACAGCATTTTGGGCATCAAGATGAGCTCAAATGAAAATGATGCAATGGAATGAAATGATGTACTCATTGAGGCGAACATTTTGATATATTATATGCATCAATCGGAGCTACGGATGCAAAGTTACGGAGCCGCGAACATGGGCATATGGAGTAAAAATTCTGAGGACTTAGTAAAAAAAACTACCCAGATCTGGATCTAGGGTTTCGGATCACTCTAGCAACCGGGTCGGGGCGCGCCTCCCGAGGCGACTCCGGCGAAGATGAGGACGGCGGTCGGCGGGGGCGACGTTCGGTGGCCGGGGCGGCGGCGCCGGGGCCGCGGTGGCGGAAGCCTGGGCCGGCTACGGGCCGGGCGACGCCGGCGAGCTCCGCGGCGGCTCGGGGTGGTGACGGCGGCTGCGGCGGCCCGGCGACGAGGTGGCGACGGCGGCCGGTGGGGCGGGCCGCGGCGGCGCGGCGCCGGAGTGGAGGGCGACGGCGACGGGCGAAGGGCGCGGGCGGCGAGGCGGCTTCGGGCCGGGGAGGGCCCGCGGCGGGCTTGCGGGCCTCGGGCGGCGGCGATTCGCCGGGGTGCCACGTGGCACGTGCTGAGAGGGCGGCGGGGCGGCGGACGTTGTCCGGCCTGGCGCGGACACGTCCGGCGGCGGCGGGATCTG
>NC_041384.1:175199935-175220057 GCF_002162155.2 Triticum dicoccoides
TCCAAATGAGGTGCGGTTTTCGGCCACGCGATCGTGATCGAACGCTCTAGGACATGGAGCAGAGTTTGGTGGGTTTTGGGCCAAATTGGAGGGGTGTTGGGCTGCAACACACACGAGGCCTTTTCGGTCCCTCGGTTAACCGTTGGAGTATCAAACGAAGTCCAAATGGTACGAAACTTGACAGGCGGTCTACCGGTAGTAAACCAAGGCCGCTTGGCAAGTCTCGGTCCAATCCGGAAACGTTTAATCCCCACACACGAAAGAAAGCTAGAAATGGCCACCAGAGGAGAACGAAGCGCCGGAATGCAAAATGGACAACGGGGAAAATGCTCGAATGCATGAGACGAACACGTATGCAAATGCAATGCACATGATGACATGATATGAGATGCATGACAACGACAACAACACACGGAGACAAAAACCCGAACCCGAGATAATAAAATAACTTAACGCAGGAAACGGCAAGAGTTGGAGTACAAATTGGGAAAGTTACATCCGGGGTGTTACAACAAGTTACATGTCCGGTCTGATGCCAAGCCAGTCAGGCAGCCCTTGCGCCGCCTGTCAGAAGAGAAGAGAAGAGTCGTTGGAGAAGAGATAGCCCGGCTGCTGGCAGCCGGCTTCATCATGGAAGTGTTCTTTCTAAAGTGGTTGGCCAACCCAGCCTTGTGTTGAAGAAAAACAAGCAGTGGCGCATGTGTATTGATTACACCAGCCTCAACAAAGCCTTCCCCAAGGACCTGTTTGCTTTGCCAATAATCGACCAAGTGATAGACTCCACAGCCAGATGCGATCTGTTGAGTTTCTTGGATGCATATTCAGGGTATCACCAGATCAAGCTGAACCCGGCCGACAGACTGAAGACCGCCTTCATCACACCATTTGGAGCCTTCTACTACTTTACCATGACATTCGGCTTGAGGAATGCCGGCACCACATTTCAACGTTGCATGCAGAAGTGCCTCCTCAAACAACTCGGCATAAACGCCCACGTTTACGTGGACGATGTCGTGGTGAAGACGGAGAAGCGTGGAACGCTGCTAGAAGACCTCAAAGAGACCTTTGAGAACCTACGCCGATTTCAAATCAAGCTCAACCCAGAGAAATGCGTCTTCGGAGTACCAGCCGGACAGCTTCTTGTATTCGTGGTCTCAGAGCGTGGCATAGAGTGCAACCCTGTGAAGATGAAGGCCATCGAGAGGATGGAAGTACCCACCCAACTGTTGGATGTGCAGAAGTTCACCGGCTGTTTGGCATCCATCAGCCATTTCATCAGTCAGCTGGGAGAGAAGGCTCTTCCCCTGTACCAGCTCATGAAGAAGACCACTTTTTTCGAGTGGAATGACAAGGCGGATGAAGCTTTTCTCCAGCTCAAGAAGATGTTGACTACTCCGCCTGTCCTGGCGGCTCCGACTCCTAAGGAGCCCATGCTCCTCTACATCGCCGCCACCAGCCGAGTGGTCAGCACAGTCATAGTGGTAGAACACAAGGAGGAAGGAAAGGCTCTACCTGTCTAGAGACTGGTGTATTACCTAAGTGAAGTGTTGTCAGCCTCCAAGCAAAACTACCCCCACTATCAGAAGATGTGCTACGGCGAGCACTTTGCCGCCAAAAAGTTGAAGCCGTACTTTCAAGCGCATCCAATCACTATTGTCTGCACTGCTCTGCTCGCCAAGATAATTGGAAGCCGAGATGCCTCCGACCGAGTGGCCAAATGGGCCATAGATTTGGCCCCTTACACCATCTACTACCAGCCTCGCACCTCCATCAATTCACAGGCGCTGGCCGACTTCCTCGTCGACTGGGTCGAGACCCAGTACCTGCCACCGACGCCGGACTCCACCCATTGGCAGATGCACTTTGATGGTTCCAAGATGCACACCGGTTTGGGAGCTGGCATCGTCCTCACCTCTCCCGAAGGCGACAAGCTCAGATATGTGCTGCAAATCCATTTTTCCGCCTCCAACAACGTCGCTGAATACGAGGCACTCATTCACGGGCTCCGGTTTTGCCAAAGAGCTTGGTAATCGCCGGATCATGTGCTATGGTGACTCTGACTTGGTGGTCCAGCAGTCGTCAGGTGACTGGGACGCCGATGATGCAAACATGGAGAGCTACCGCTTCCTCGTACAGCAACTCATTGGATATTTTGAAGGCTGCGAGTTTCTCCATGTGCCAAGAAACGACAATGAGCAAGCAGATGCCTTGGCACGAATCGGCTCCACTCGTCAAGCAATACCGACCGGCGTCGCCCTACAACGCCTCCTCAAGCCGTCTATCAAGCCATCGCCGGAGTAGGATTCTATCTTTGTGCCAGATCCTCCTGAAGCAGTCGGATCCGACTTGAGAGCTCAAGCAGCCGGCACGGGAATTCTAGCAGGCGGCCTGGGGGCCGCGGCAGTCGCACCTGGCCCGGGGACTTCAGAACCCGGCCCGGGGACTGCAGTGGCCACCCCGGAGACTTCAGAGCCCGGCCCGGGGACTGCGGCAGCTGGCCCGGGGACTTCATCGACCCAGCAAGCGGCAGCCGACTCAAACCCGCTGCCTCCCGGCCCAACCGCCCTCATCCAAGTTGCAGTCCTGGCAGTCGAAGAAATCGTAGAACCTTCATGGGCCCAACCCATCCTCAACTTCCTGGTAAACAAAGAGTTGCCGATTGATGAGATCTCGGACAGGCAAGTGCAACACCGGACAGCAGGATACACCATAGTCAACAGAGAGCTTGTGAGGCGCAGTGTCACCGGTGTCTACCAACGCTGCATTGAGCCGGAGCAAGGCCAAGCAATCCTCAAAGACATCCATGAAGGCGAATGTGGCCACCATGCGGCTTCAAGAGCACTTGTCGCCAAAGCTTTCTGCCATGGTTTTTCTGGCCGACTGCTCTAGAAGACGCCAAAAACCTGGTCCAGAAATGCAAAGGGTGCCAGAAGTTCAGTTCTAAGCCACATCAGCTGGCTTCTGCACTCAAGACTATTCCCATTGCCTGGTCGTTTGCTGTCTGGGGCCTGGACATGGTGGGACCATTCAAAACAGCGCGAGGTAGCATGACTCATCTGCTTGTTGCGGTCGACAAGTTCACCAAGTGGATAGAAGAAAAACCAATCAAGAAGCTGAATGGTCCGACAGTTGTGACTTTCATCTCCGACATCACCGTCCGATATGGCATACTGCACAGCATCATCACCGACAATGGCACAAACTTTGCAAAAGGCGCCTTGGCCCGTTTCTGCGCGACACAGGGCATCCGACTGGACTTAGCGTCCATTGCCCATCCGCAGTCAAACGGCCAAGTGGAGTGAGAAAACGGCCTCATTTTGTCCGACATCAAGCCCCGACTGGTCGAGCCTCTGGAGCGTTCAGCCGGCTGATGGCTCGATGAGCTACCAGCCGTCCTCTGGAGCCTGTGCACAACTCCGAAGAAGTCAACCGGCTTCACACCTTTCTTCCTCATCTATGGTGCCGAAGCCATCATCCCAACAGACATAGAATTCGACTCCCCCTGAGTCACCATGTACACCGAAGAGGAGGCAGAAGAAGCACGTCAAGACGGTGTCGATCTGCTAGAAGAGGGTCGGCTGTCAACACTCAGCTGGTCCAGCATCTACCAGCAGAGCCTACGCCGATACTACAATCGGAAGGTCAAGCCGAGATCTTTCCAAGAAGGAGACCTTGTGCTCCAGCTGATCCAGCGAACAGCCGGCCTACACAAGCTCTCAGCGCCTTGGGAAGGCCCCTTCATCATCAACAAAGTGTTGGGCAATGACTCCTACTACCTGATTGACGCTCAGAAGCCTCGAGCGCGCAAGAGGGACGACTCTGGCAAGGAGACGGAGCGGCCATGGAATGAAAATCTCCTCCGAAGATTTTACAGTTGATGCAGTATGTACCATGCTACCTTTTGTATTAAAGTACGAAGACTCCGGGTCCCCTGAGAAGAGCTCGGGGACTGCCCTCTTTTATCTATATGATAAGAATTATGCTTATGAGTATGTCATTTTCTTTATGCCGCTTGGCACCGGGTCCGACTAGTCAGCCCGGGGACTTGCTACCTTGTACTATGAAATGCTTCCTGCAGCCGGACAAGTGATGTGTTGGCACTTAAGCCGTCTCCTGCCAGAAGCCGCAGCTCGCAGAGCGACTGTCTGGTGGGCAGGAGCAAGGCAGAAAGGGTGTCCACATGAAAAATGGCTAAGGACACAAAGCACGAGCATAGTTTAAGCCAGCTTCTCGCCTTCTACGACCGACCATTGAGCAGCCGGCCTTTAGGCTTCTACTTAACTTGCTAGAATGTTCTAAAAATGGCTAAGTACTTGCCTTCCCGAAAGTAGCTAAGTACTTGACCCAGCCACAGTCCGCAGAGCGGCTGTTCGGCTGGCAAGACGGCAACCAAGGGAAGGCGGCAAAGGAAAAAGCCAAAGAGCAGCAAGCAAGAAAAGATAGAACTCGGAAAAATATTTACATAACAAAGGCCCTTGGCCAATCTTCAAAACACAAGTTTAAGATACACCCCGCGGGTGGAATTGTGCAAAATTAACAAGTTCGTCGAGACTGATAGAGAGGTAAAGCAAAAGATAAACTGGCGGCCTAGGAAGCGGCAGACGGGTTCGGTGGATCGGAGGAATCGGTGGCGCCAGTTGGTGGAGCTGACGGCTGGCCAGTCTCCAATTGGTCGCCTCCAGTGGTAGCCGGCTCGGTTGGGCGTGGCTCGTTGCTGGAGGCGCGGTCGAGCTAGGGTTGGCCGTCCGCTCCGACCTCTGGCACCTCCTCTTTGCCTTCCTCCTCCGCCTTGCCTTCTTCCTCGCCGCTGGAGTCGATCACCTCCACCGAGTCCTCGCCGTCTTCCGGGTTCAGCCCGAACCATTACGGTGGCGCCTAGGCGCCATTCTCAACCCGCTCCGGGACGAATATGCTGGTGCCGTTGTATTCGGCGATTGACGCCGCGTGCTTGATGAGGTCATCTTCCACGACCGCTAATTCCTCCTGAGCCTCCAGCCGGAATGTGGCTAACTGGGCTAGACTCAGCCCAGGGTACCACGCCTTGACGAACTCCAAGTCCTGGTGTGATCCAGCCCGGGCCGAGGAGCCCTTTTAGGCCTCAAGACGGCCGGCTGCCACCTCCAGCCAGTCAGCAGTCCGACTGGGAGTGCGCGGTGCCGGCATGTTAGGCCACAGGGCGGCGATCGCTTGGGCACCGACACGCTGAAGTCGGCGCATCATCGGGTGAGCTGGCCGAAGACGGGCCTCGGTGCTCAGGATCTGCTCGTTAAGGGTTCAGGGGGGCGTCGGCAGCGATCTGCGCACCATCCGCCCTTCGTCCTTCGCGATCAGCTTCAATGGCCTGGTTGGCGGCGTCCGAGTAACCAGGGAAGAAGTCTGCCAAGACAGAAAGCAAAGAGCCAAAGGTAAAGAGAAGAAGCCGGCTCGATCAACAGCCGACAGCTCAAAGAAGGAAAAGGAGGGAAGCTCACCATTGACTATGTCCTCGATCTCGTGAAAGCCAGAAGTCAGCATCGCCTCCTTGTCGGTCCAGTCGGAGTGTTCGATCACAAACTCAACAAAGAGGCTAGTCTCCTTGTCCTCCATCTCCTTCTGGGCCTTCTTGAGGAGCTCCTTCTGTTCCGCCAGTTGCGCGACAAGCCGGTCGTGCTCTTCAGCCAGCTTGCTGCACTCCTCCTCCTTAGCACGTAGCGCAGTGTTGACTTTGCCCAGCTGCTGCTGCAAGGTGGCGTTAGCCTCTGTGGAAGAAAAGAAGAAAGGAAGGCGTTAGTTGCCAACAAAGAAGAACAGTCGCCGGGGAGATCTGGCCCGACTACTCAGCAGTCTGCCAGAATCTCGGGGACTACAGCCCGCGAGTGCGCCAGCGCGCGCCCGCGGAGAAAGGAGTCATCAACAGAAAGAACAATAGTCGCCGGGAAGATCCGGCCCGACTACTCAGCAGTCGGCCCGAATCTCGGGGACTACCGCCCACGGGTGCGCCAGCGCGCCCCCACGGAAAGGGAAGAAGACTTACTCCGGCTCTCCAACAAGTCGGCAACACGTTGATCCAACTCCAGGACCATGGAGTTGTAGGCGGAGCATGAAGGTTATGATAATCCTGCAGCAAGGATATCGGCACATAGAGTCCAATTAAAGTTCCGAGCCGCCTGCTCAGCAGCCGGCCCGGAACTTGGGGACTACACCCAGTGGGTGCGCTGGCGCGCCCCCACGAAGCAATACAAGAGTTAAAAACGAAAAAGCAAGAAGCATACCCGGATGGCCTCTCGCGATGCCAGATACGCCTTGTTGCAGTTCTTGATGGCGTCGGCTTCGGCGCGGAGTTTGGTTTGAACATCCAGCATCGCCTTGTTCAGAGGGCCTGTCCCACCGAACCGCACCCACCCAGTGGGCATGGCGCTGGTCGCCTCAGTGTCCGGGATCAAGGAGCTCGCGGCGCTATTCTCCAACAGACGTGGCGCCAAGGTCGCCTTCACAAGTCGGCGACGCGTCGGTGTGACGACCTCAAGAGTTAGGCCCGTCGCCACCTCGTTTGCAGTTGGCGGCACCGGCGGGTCCGCCGACTGCTTGCCTTGCACGCTCCTGGAAGGCGGCTGTGGAGGCACAATCACGTCCGGCATAGAGACGTCACCGCCGTCCCTCTCCATGATCGGGTGCTCGTCGCCGGTCTCCCCAGTCTGCGCCACGAACTCCGGAGGTGGCGGTGCGGAGTTCAGGGGAGTGATGAAAATCGCCGACTGACGGTGCGCGGCTTCTTCAGCCAGCTTCTTCGCCATGTCGGCGGCCTCGGCCCCCGCTAGTTTCTTCAGGGTGGCGGCCTCCACCTTCTCTGCCTCCGCCTTCTCCACGCGGAGGGCTTCCGCCTCCTCGCGCGCTTCCCGCGCGTTCCGCTCCCTCGCCTCCCGGAGGTCGGCAGCCGGATCGATCCACCGAGTGGTGGCGGAGGTCTCTGCCGACCCCACGATGGAAGCGGCGGCCAATTTCTCGAGAGAGAGCGGGGCCCTAGATCAAGGGAAACAAAGTGAAGAAACTCAGACAAGATCAACAAGAAAAAATGAAGGTACGAGATAAAGGCAGTACTTACGTGGAAACCAGCTGCGGCTTCTTCACCTCCTTGCGAAAACGGATGGCCTTCATGGCAGCTTCATCCCGGTTGGTCGCCGCGGCCGAGCCCTTGGGTTTTTTTGGCCGACTGCCGAACAAGCTCGGCACGGCCCGGCGTTTCTTTGTGCCGCCTTGGGCATCCGGTGCGGCGGACGAGCTCGTGCCCGGCTGGCCGACTCCTGGCTGGTGGCGCGGGGCGACTTCCCACGCGTCATCATCAGGCCAGTCCTCGAGGCTGGCTCCGAGCCTCGAGCCGCCTGCTTTGCCGCCTCCTCCCTCGGTGTCGTCCACCAAGGCCGCCGCCCCCAAGTCGGGGTCGTCGACATCGCTCTCCGCTCGGTCGGGGAGGAATTGGCACTCCGGCCCTGCGGCGCAGGCTACCAGCTGGAGGAGGGGGCTCTGCTCAAGAGCCGATTGGTCAGATTAGGCAGGCCAGACTCGGCAACAAAGAGACAGAGAAAAAAATAAAAAAACAACTTACCCTCGGCGGGGGATTGGCGCATGAGTATGGCTCCTTGCCAAACCGCCACTCCTCCGTGAGCTCGCAGTTCGCAAGATAGTTCACCATGAGAGCTACCTCTGCGTGAGGCATCTCCTTGGTGCACAGCCGACTCGGGTACCGATGTTCGCTCATCTGGCAGATCATGTGAGGGCGGCTCTGGAGCGGGAGCACTCGGCGTGCCACGAAGGCGGATAGCAGATCAGGCCCGGTCAGGCCCTCCATCTGCATCAACACGTGGAGCCGCGTGATGGCGGCGGCTCCGGAAGGCGATAGCGTCCTAGCCTGGTACGACCAGTTGGGCCGCCTTCCTGTTGGCGGGCTGGCATCGTAAGCCGGCAAGTTGACCCAGTCGCCCTTCGCGAAGACGCTCTTCACGTAGACATATGACCGCTGCCACATCTTCACCGACTTGATCAGCGTGATGGGAGGAAACGGATTGTCGGTCGCCAACCTCCGCACCGCGATGAACGCGCCGCATTGGGCCGGCACGCCGGCGACGAGGGTGCCGAGGTTGATGTAGAACAACTCCCCCCAAAGCTCAATGGTGGGGAGGACACCGAGGAAGCCTTCGCACAAGGTGATGAAGGCGGATAGCAACACCACCGTGTTCGGGGTGAGGTGGTGCGGGTGAAGACCGTAGAATTCGAGGAAGGACCGGAAGAAGCTGCTCGCCGGCAAGCCAAGGCCGCCCAGGCAGTGCGAGCGGAAGACGACCCGCTCATACTCCTCCGGCGCCGGCGAGATCTCCCCCCTCGGCGTGAGGCGGACCCTCACGTGGTCCTTGCCGGGCAGCCGCCGCGTCTGGCGGAGGAATTCAACGTGGTCATCATGAACTTCGGAGTCGTCCCATGCTCCGGAGCGCGCTGTGGGGGCGTGGGGGTGGAATATGAGCCCATCGGGAGCGAACCACCGCAGCGCTCAGCGTAGCTTGGAGGCGCAACGGCGAGAGGAAGAAGGAGGAAAGAGTGGGGAGGACGGACGCGCGTGCTCCGCCGTTCCTCCCTTCTCCCCCTACTTATAGGCCTATGGGCTGCGAAGCCGAGGGGGCGGTCGTGGGATTTACTGCGCCCACGAACCCACGCCCCGCGTTTATCGCGCGAGTTACTGCGCGCAGTAACTCCACGGGAAACTCAACCGCCCACCTCGGCCGCAGCGGATCCGCTCGCGTGCCGAGGCGTGGTAGTGGCAGGCCCCGCCACTACCACGTCCCATCGCGAGCGTGGGTTGGCAGACTGGCCTGACCGCTCGTCACCACATGATAGGCCCATAACGGGCGGCGGCCTGGAGGCTTAGCTAGCACGCCACCTGGATTGAGAGAGTCCGACTCCAACCAGTCGGCCCGGCAGAAGTCGGACGAGGCTCCACCACAAGCACTCGGAGAAAGAAACTGCTGAGGCTCCTCGGCTGATCAACCGGGGCACCTCACCAGCTTCGGGGACTACCGTCGGAGTAATGGGCCACAGTTAGGCCAACCCGAAGCCCAGAACCTTTCAAGACATCGGAGCTAGCTATGCCCCTCAAGGCGCTAAAGTGCCGCCTTCTGGAGGCCGGCTGCCCGTAGACGGCCGAGTACCGGAGACGATGTCAAGACAAGTCGACTCCTAGCTGGCGGCTTCTAGAGAGGCCGGCCCCTAGCAGTCGGCCCGTGGCACCAATGAAGCCTATGCCCTCGTCAAGAAGGACAAGACAGAGAATGGCTAAAGTGTATCCCATCCCCCCCCCCATCCAGGGACAGGCGTGGCCACAGTGCACCGTACCGGCGTAGATCTCCGCCGGGCGCGGCACTGTTGCCACACCATCTCTGACATCACCACAAGCAGGCGGAGTCCTGCTCCCACGACGGCCTGTCAGTACGGCCCAAGGACGACGGGCCCCACCAATCAGTGAGAGCCTGGAAGACGGCAAGAGCCCCACCAGTCAGACCCGATGGAGGTCGGCCCCCGGTAGTCGGCCCGCCCTTTCCTCGGGACCCACGCGCCATTAACCAGACGAGACATGGAGTGGCTACAGTAATCTCCCACCAGGTGGCGGAGCTGTAGCCATGATCCCTTGACCAAGCCTGGGTCATTAGAGTCACGGCTACAGCGATCAGACAAGACCCGAGAGCGGCGGGGGCGGCCTGTCGGCCCCGTACCCAACCAGGCGGCGGGCCCCAGCAGTCGGAGGAGAAGCCGGCGTCCGAAGAGACTGACGACCGGGCCCTACGCCCGGCCGGATTACCATTGTACCCCTGGGGAGTAGGCCTATATAAACCCCCAGAGCACCCATGCAAAGGGTTCCCAACCTGTTAGAACTAGAACAGCCCATGGAGGAAGGGGAGAGCTAGCCCTGCCTTCTCCTACCTCCAGCATACAGCTCAAGGAGCACCATTGTACTCACTTGTGCTTTAGTGATCATGTGGAGACCCCGCAGAGCAGTACTAGGGGTGTTATCTCCTAGGAGAGCCCCGAACCTGGGTAAAGTACGCCGGCGTTCGTGTCTATGCCTCATCCCGCTTCCTCGCACCGGCGAGGTTCTACTTGCTCCCACCATGATAAGCCATCCATTGGCATATGTCGGACCCAACCCCCGACATTCATATATATTTATAAACCAAGCTCTGGCACCTCTACAAATCCCTGCTTCCCTCTGCGAAGGGCCTATCCATTTACTTTTATGTTGAGTCATCATCCTCTTATTAAAAAGCACCAATTGGAGAGCACCGCTGTCATTTGCATTCATTATTGTTAGTTTACATTGAGTATGACTTGACTGGATCTCTTTTACCATGAATTACAATGTCTAGTCAGTCCTTGATCTTTAAAGGTGCTCTGCATTTATGTTTTGCAGTCTCAGAAAGGGCTGGCGAGATACCATCTTGTTATATCATATCATGATTGTTTTGAGAAAGTGTTGTCATCCGAGATTTATTATTATTGCTCGCTAGTTGATTATGCCATTGATATGAGTAAACATGAGATTTAAGTGTTATTGTGAATATGGTTAGTCATAATCTTTGCTGAAAACTTGAATGCTGGCTTTACATATTTACAACAACAACAGCAAACAGAGTTTGTAAAAGTTTTTCTTTATCACTTTCACTTTATCAACTGAATTTCTTGAGGACAAGCAAAGGTTTAAGCTTGGGGGAGTTGATACATCTCCGTCGTATCTACTTTTCCAAACACTTTTGCCCTTGTTTTGGACTCTAACTTGCATCATTTGAATGGAACTAACCCGGACTGATGTCGTTTTCATCAGAATTGCCATGGTATTATTTTTGTACAGAAGTAAAAGTTCTCGGAATGACCTGAAAATCAACGGAGAATTATTTTGGAATTTATAAAAAATACTAGTCAAAGAATCAAGGCCAGGGGGCCCACACACTGTCCACGAGGGTGGGGGCGCGACCCTGCCTCGTGGGCCCCCTGGAGCTCCACCGACCTCAACTCCAACTCTATATATTCATGTTCGGGGAGAGAAAAATCAGAGAGAAGGATTCATCACGTTTACGATACGGAGCCGCCATCAAGCCCTAAACTCTCTCAGAAGGGCTGATCTGGAGTCCGTTCGGGGCTCCGGAGAGGGGATTCCGTCGCCATCGTCACCATCAACCATCCTCCATCACCAATTTCATGATGCTCACCGCCGTGCGTGAGTAATTCCATCGTAGGCTTGCTGGACGGTGATGGGTTGGATGAGATTTATCATGTAATCAAGTTAGTTTTGTTAGGGTTTGATCCCTAGTATCCACTATGTTCTGAGATTGACGTTGCTATGACTTTGCTATGCTTAATGCTTGTCACTAGGGCCCGAGTGCCATGATTTCAGATCTGAACCTATTATGTTTTCATCAATATACGAGAGTTCTTGATACTATCTTGCAAGTCTATAGTCACCTATTATGTGTTATGATCCGTTAACCCCGAAGTGAAAATAATCGAGATACTTACCGGTGATGATCGTAGTTTGAGGAGTTCATGTATTCACTATGTGTTAATACTTTGGTCCGGTACTCTATTAAAAGGAGGCCTTAATATCCCTTAGTTTCCAATAGGACCCCGCTACCACGGGAGGGTAGGACAAAAGATGTCATGCAAGTTCTTTTCCATAAGCACGTATGACTATATTCGGAATACATGCCTACATTACATTGATGAACTAGAGCTAGTTCGATGTCACCCTAGGTTATGACTGTTACATGATCGATCGCATCCGACATATTTCTCCATCACCGATCCAATGCCTACGAGCTTTTCATATATTGTTCTTTGCTTATTTACTTTTTCGTTTCTACTATTACAATCACTACAAAAGCCAAAAATATTACTTTGCTACCGTTACCACTACTATCATATTACTTTGCTACTAAATACCTTGCTGCAGATATTAAGTTTCCAGGTGTGGTTGAATTGACAACTCAGCTGCTAATACTTGCGAATATTCCTTGGCTCCCCTTGTATCGAATCAACAAATTTGGGTTGAATACTCTACCCTCGAAAACTGTTGTGATCCCCTATACTTGTGGGTTATCATCCCCTAAGGCCCACTAAGACCCATAACTTCCCGGGGGGTTCCGGTGACCCTCCGGCACTCTGGTTTTATCAGAAACTATCTGAAACACTTCTGGTGTCCGAATAACATGGTCCAATATATCAATCATTATGTATTGACCATTTCGAGACTCGTCGTCATGTCCGTGATCACATCTGGGACTCCGAACAACTTTCGGTACATCAAATCACATAACTCACAATACATATCGTCATCGAACGTTAAGCGTGCGGACCCTACAGGTTCGAGAACTATGTAGACATGACCGAGACTCATCTCCGTTCAATAAACAATAGCGGAACCTGGATGCTCATATTGGCTCCTACATATTCTATGAAGATCTTTATCGGTCAAACCGCATAACAATATATGTTGTTCCCTTTGTCATCGGTATGTTACTTGCCCGATATTTGATCGTCGGTATCATCATACCTAGTTCAATCTCGTCACCGGCAAGTCTCTTTACTCGTTCCTTAATGCATCATCCCGTGACTAACTCATTGGTCACATTGCTTGCAAGGCTTATAGTGATGTGCATTACCAAGAGAGCCCAGAGTTACCTCTCCGACAATCGGAGTGACAAATCCTAATCCCGATCGATGCCAACTCAACAAACACCATCAGATACACCTGTAGAGCATCTTTATAATCACCCAGTTACGTTGTGATGTTTGATAGCACACAAGGTGTTTCTTCGGTATTCGGGAGTTGCATAATCTCATAGTCATTGGAACATGTATAAGTCATGAAGAAAGCAATAGCAATAAACTAAACGATCATAGTGCTAAGCTAACGGATGGGTCTAGTCCATCACATCATTCTCTAATTATGTGATCTCGTTTATCAAATGACAACACATGTCCATGGCTAGGAAACTTAACCATCTTTGATTAACGAGCTAGTCAAGTAGAGGCATACTAGGGACACTTTGTTTTGTCTATGTATTCACACATGTACTAAGTTTCTGGTTAATACAATTCTAGCATGAATAATAAACATTTATCATGATATAAGGAAATACAAATAACAACTTTATTATTGCCTCTAGGGCATATTTCCTTCACCCACAAGTCGGGGTGAGACTCCGGACAATGAGAGAGAAAAAGGAAAAGAAAAAGAAAAAGGAAAAGAGAGAAAGAAAAAAAGAAAAAGAAAAAATAAACAAAGAGAGAAGGGGCATTGTTAGTATCCTTTACCACTCTTGTGCTTCAAATTAGCACCATGTTTTTAGTATGGAGAGTCTCCTATGTTGTCACTCATACTAGTGGGAATTTTTCATTATAGGATTAGATGCACACCCACTTAGTTTTCATATTGATCTTCCATACACTTTTAGCTCTTAGTGCATTCGTTGCATGGCAATCCCTACTCCTCTCATTGATATCAATTGATGGGCATCTCCATAGCCCGTTGGTTAGCCACGTCGATGTGAGACTTTCTTACTTTTTTGTCTTCTTTATATTTAACCCTATCATCATACCCTATTCCACCTGTAGTGCTATATCCATGGCTTGCGCTCATGTATTGCCTGAGAGTAGAAAAAGCTAAAGCGTGTTAAAAAGTATGAACCAACTGCTCGACTTGTCACCGGGGTTGTGCATGATAAATACTTTGTGTTAAGAAGACAGAGCATAACAAGACTATATGATTTTGTAGGGATAGCTTTCTTTAGCGTTAATATTTTGAAAGACATGATTGTTTGTTGGGATGCCTGAGTATTGATGTCGTTATGTCAAATCATAAACTATTGCTTTGAATCAATTATGTCTTAATATTCATGCCATGATTAGATATATGATCAAGTTTATGCTAGGTAGCATTCCACATCAAAAATTATCTTTTTTATCATTTACCTACTCGATGATGAGCAAGAATTAAGCTTGGGGATGTTGATATGTCTTCGTCGTATCTATAATTTTTTATTGTTTCATGCCAATATTATAAAGCTTTCACATATTTATGGCAACTTTTTATATGATTTATTGCACTAACCTATTGATCCAGTGCCCAGTGCCAGTTCCTGTTTTCTACATGTTTTTTGTATCGTAGAGTATCCATATCAAACGAAGTCCAAATGCAACAAAATTTTATGGAGAATTATTTTGGAATGTATGTGATTTTTGGGAGTTGGAATCACCGCAAACGGAGGCCCACATAGCCCACAAGACACCAGGGCGCGCCAGACGCCCCTGGCGCATGGTGGTGGGTTGTGCCCTCCTCGAACGTCGGTTGGAGCTCTACTACGGGTGCAAGGAATCTTATATCCGGAAAAATCATGTTAAAATCTCAGCACAATCAGAGTTATGGATATCCCGGAATATAAGAAACAATCTTCGGCCAGATCTGGGGAGCGCGAAACAGAAGAGAACAGAGAGGGAGATCCAATCTCGGAGGGGCTCCCGCCCCTCCGTCGCCATGGAGACCATGGACCAGAGGGGGAACTCTCTCCCATCTAGGGGGGCAAGGAAGAATAAGAAGGAGAGGGCTCTCTCCCCCTCGCTTCTGGTGGCGCCGGAGTGCCGCCGGGGCAACGATCGGGACGGCGATCTACATCAACAATCTTGCTACCGTCAACACCAACTTTCTCCCCCTCTATGCAGCGGTGTAACACCTCTTCTCCCCACTGTAATATCTACTTAAACATGGTGCTCAACTCCATATATTATTTCCCAATGATCTCTGGTTATCCTATGATGTTTGAGTAGATCCATTTTGTCCTATGGGTTAATCCTGATCTTGGTTGGTATGATTGTATATTTTATTTATGGTGCTGTCCTATGGTGCCCTCTGTTCTCGCGCAAATGTGAGGGCCCCCCACTGTAGGGTATTGCAATATGTTCATGGTTCTCTTATGGTGGTTTGTGAGAGTGATAGAAGCTTAAACCCGAGTAAGTGGGGTATGACGTATGGGAGTAAAGAGGATTTGATACTTAATGCTATGGTTGGGTTTCACAACCTCATGCTCTTTAGTAATTGCGGATGCTTTCTAGGGGTCCAATCATAAGTGCATATGATCAAGTAGAGACAGTATGTTAGCTCATGCCTCTCCCTCATATAAAGTTACAAGAATGATTACCGATACTTGTTATCGATTGCCTAGGGACAAATAACTTTCTTGTTGACACAAACCCTTTTTCTAAACACCTAACTTTTATTATATTGCAAAGTAATTCTAGTTTTATTCTTGCAAAGTAGTTCTAGAATCACACCTACAAAATAGTTGCATACTTGTTTCCGATAAAGCAAACGTCAAGTGTGCATAGACTTGTATCGGTGGTCCATAGAACTTGAGGGAATATTTGTTCTTCCTTTAGCTCCTCGTTGGGTTCGACACTCTTATTTATCGAAGAAGGCTACAAATGATCCCCTATATACTTGTGGGTTATCAGTGCTATGAATTATTATCCAATGATTTGTTTCATCACTATTATGTCTGAATAGATTATTGTTGTCCTATGGGTTAATTGGTGAATTCCTATGATTGGTATGAGTTGCATGATTATTTTGTTGTTTTCATTTAGTGCCCATATTATCAGTGCACCGCGTGGATCACATCTTAGGGCTAGTAGTATGTTGATAGGACTATGCATAGGTCGGCCAGAGTGATAGATATTACCGAGGCTAAGTGTAGAAATTGATGCATATGGGATTGAAGGGGTACCAATATATCTTACTGCTATGGTTGGGTTTTACCTTAATGAACTTGTTAGTAGTTGCGAATTCTTGCTAATAGTTCCAATCATAGTGCATAAAATTCCAAGTAAGGGATGGCATCCTAGCAAATGCCTCTTCCACATATAAACTAGCAATGATGATTGGTTTAATAACTTAGCTAATTACCTAGGGAGAATTCTGCACGCCACACCACCACTACTCCACAAATGCTATTTGTGTTATGTTTTATCTTTACTTAGGCAGCACCCATTTTTATGTTTATGTTCTTCGTTATCTTGCAAATCTAAATCTTTATACCCACAAAATGCTTCTAGTTTTATTTCCGAGATAAAGCAAAAACTCAGTGTACATAGGGTTGTATCAATGGTAGATAGGACCCGAGAGAAAATAATCTTACCTTTAGATCCATGTGAGTTCGGCACTCCATACTTACCACTTCCATCATTGAAAAGTGCTACAACAATTCCTTGCACTTGGGGATTATCAATGGCTTCGTCAACAGATCTCACATGTTCAGATCTATATGTGTCCTTCAAATCTTCACAACTCCATGCTCCATAAAATCTTGTATTATGTGGAATAGGTATTCAAAATGTTTGGACTTCTTGTGTGACCTTGGATCCCTTGCCTGGGCCACAACATTGCTATTGTCGCAATAGAGATCCATTGGGTCCAGCGCACTTGGAACCACACCAAGCTTGGTGATCAACTTCTTGATCTAATAGCCCTCCTTGGATGCTTCTTAAGCGGCCATACATTCCATCTCTGTTGTAGAATTCCGCACGATAATTTGCTTAGAACTCATCCAGCTTACTGTGCCACCATTTAGCATAAAAAACCCTGATCAACATCTAAATTTGTCTAGATCAGTCATGAAGCTTGCATTGGTGTAACCCTTTACATGAGCTCTTCGTCACATCCATACACTAGGAACATTTTTCTTAGTCCTATTAACGTATATCTGATGATCATGAGATTTGAAAAAAACTGTCAGGACCCCGACTCGATGTCACATCGATCTAGCCGGTAACACCTCATATCACTCTGCGGCCTCACGCACGGTATCCCCACGGTGTCGCCTTACCTTTGCCCGGGACCGTTTGCGCATTTTGGCTCACGTATATGATAGTGTCGCTAGCATCCATATGATAAAGAGCCCGGGCTGACATGACTAGTCGTAAACCCAAAGTGGCACAGACTTACAGGGACAGGCATCCATGACCCAGCTTCGAACGTGTCGGTCATCAGCAAGTGGGTCCGGGCTGTAGCACTGGGCTAGCAGGACTCCGGTAAACCGGGCTGTAGCGGGCTAACAGGACTCCGGTACTCAAAGCGTGACATTTCCCCGAAGGGACAGACACAGGAACGAAGAAGGACACATGCCGGCCAGCCTAAGTGTTCCGGAGCAGTAGCAAGCTACCATGGCTCGGTGGAAACACTAGGAGACATTTCCCCGTAAGAGAGGCTACTAAAGATAAACAACTAGATGGTCAGATCCCACACATACCAAGCATTTCAATAACATACACACAATATGCTCGATATGTGCAAATACAACATGGCATCACACATGACTCTATGACTCAAGTAATCTATTCAATAGGCTCCGAGGAGCGAGATATTACAAACATGGGTCTCATGACCCAACATTCAGAGCATACAAATCAAGCACAAGCGGAAGCTATCATGTCTGAGTACAGACATCTATAAATGAAAAAGGCTGAGAAGCCTGACTATCTACCAAATCCTGCCGAGGCACAAGATCGTAGCTGAGGTAACAAGCTAAACGTCGAAGACCACGCGGAAATACTAGTGAGACTGAAGTCTCTCTGCAAAAACATAAAATAGGCAAACGTGAGTACAAATGTACCCAGCAAGACTTACATCAGAACTATCTACATATGCATCATTATCAACAAAGGGATGGTGGGGTTTAACTGCAGCAAGCCAGCTTTGACTCGGTGGCTATCCTGAACTACGACTGCGAGTAACTTTTTGAGGTGGCGCACACGAGTCCACATATTCACCATATCAATACACCACTATGGATCCGCTCCCGTCTCCCTACGAGAACGCCATCCATAGCACTCACGCTTATCTTGCGTATTTTAGAGTATCCACTTTCACTTGTCTATGAACTGATATAAGCAACCCAGAAGTCCTTTTCCGCGGACACGGCTATTCGAATAGATGATGTTAACCCTGCAGGGGTGTACTCCTTCACACACGCTCTCACCACTTACCGCCGTTTACACGACATGTACTCGGCAACCTTCAAGCGGAAGCCCAACGTGGGTGTCGGCCACGACCTACCTAATCACTCAAGTCTCTAGTCTAGGTTTATCGCCTATTCGGGTTCCATCCATGAGGAGATCCGGCCGGAGTTTCGCTCACAGCCCCAAACGATGTGAACAGGGTTCCCGAGACACCAAACGGGCGCCCGGTACACCGTGCCACGTGCCTACCGCATCACAGCCCACCCCTACGGTCAGCGCTGCGCACGGCCTCCAGCATACTACAAACACCAGAAACTACTTGCAACTCCTGGACAGAGAACTAGGGTGAATAAGAAGCCGAGAGGGTCCATTGGTTTCGGGCCCAATGCATGGTAGTAGCTGATTCTTAAATCACACATACAGATCTCAGTGCTTAAGGTCGGCTTCAATGAAACAACCCACCATGTACTCCTACATGGCCTCTCATCGATACCTTTACCAAATCGTGTTCACCACACCACTCTCATTACCGACATAAACATTTCACTCTAGCCCATCACCCAGATGAACCAGACCTGACACGACTCTAAGCATAGCAGGCATAGCAAGGTAGGAACAACACATACATATGGCTCAATCAACTCCTACACATGCTAGTGGGTTTCATCTAGTTACTGTGGCAATGACAGGTCATGCAGAGGAAATGGGTTCAACTACCGTAGCACACAACAGTTTGAAATGCGTTGTCTTAATGCAGTAAAAGAGAGCAGGAGCGAGAACATGGGATTGTATCGATATGATCAAATGGTTGGTTGCTTGCCTGATGGGTCGATGCACTGATACGGTTCTTCGTTAGGGTAATCACGGTACTCCTCGGAGGCAGAACCTGTCGCAAAGGACACCGATACACAACCATCACCAAACAATGTGCAACAATATGATGCATGCATGAAACATGGCAATATGAGTGTGTTGGGCTAATGCAACTAAAACCAGAAGGGTTTGAACAAATTTGAATCAAGGATTCAAATTTCAAATTCAAATATGGCCTTTTAAAGTGCTTTTCCTTGTTCTGCTTGAAACATCAATTTAACTTGTTTGATCATGCATGAAAATAGTACAGATGGATAGATTGGATTTTTCTGATCATTTTTCATATATAATTTGTCCAATTTGGAGTTACAGAATAAAAGTTATGAATTTTTGAAGTTTAAATAATATTCTGGAATTTCCTGATTTAATTTAAATCCAGAAATATAAATATTGCGCCAGCATGACGTCAGCATGACGTCAGTGGTCAACTGCGGCTGGCTGAGGTCAAACCTGACGTGTGGGGCCCACACATCAGTGACAGGGGGGTTAAACAGGGTTAAATTAATCCTAATTACTAATTAGTGGCGCTGGGGCCCACTGGTCAGTGTCAGGGGGTTAACTAACAGTGGTTAGCGCTAATCCTAATTAGCTACAGGGCTGGGCCCACCTGTCAGGGACTCAGGGGGTCCTGCCGTGGTCAAGGTGGGTCAAACCCACCGGCGACGTGACGCCGGCGAGGCCCGAGACGGCGGCGCGATGCGGGATCGCGCTACAGGGCACGGGCGAGGCCGTTCTTGGGCTCGTTGGAGAGCTCTTGCTCCCGCGCGTCGAACGGTGGTGGTGGCCGAGCCTGGGGTGGCCGGTACCGTCGACGGCGAGCTCGTGAGCGGCGGCCGGAGTTCGGGTGCGGTCGGAGTCGGCGTTGCAGGGTGTTTGGGGAGGCGTTGGTGCGTGCTGCGTGCTCCTAGTGAGGCGTGGAGCACGATAGTGTGCTCGGTTGGGCGCTACGGTGACCGTGGCCACGACGGCGACATCACCGGCGGCGTGGAGCTCTCGGCCAAAGTGGGGCTAAGGCCTAGAGGTCGAAAGAGACCCGGGAAGAAGGGGGAAACGACTCGGGGGCTCACCGCGGTTGCAGTGGGCGTCGAAGCGGGCTCGGGGACGCGCTGGAGACGGCGAATTCGTCGGCGACGGTGGTCGGAGCCCGAAGAGGGGAACGGCGACGTGGCGGCGATGCAGGGCTTCCGGGGGCCCGTGGAGCGGTGGGGAAGAAGAGGGGGTT
>NC_041384.1:175221154-175227120 GCF_002162155.2 Triticum dicoccoides
ATATATATAGAAATATATTTCCAATGCAAATATTTATGCATTAATTCCAAATGCCCAAAATAAATGTCCATGAGCCACTAAAAATATTGGTTTGATTTTTATCTCTGTCCAATATTTTCAGAGAGCAACATGAGCATTTTCTTGGACCCTTTTGGAGAAATTTTTATTTGGATCATTTTCAAAATGATTCTGAGGGTTTCACAGATCCCCATTTCAAGTTTCTGATGAAAGAGTAAACATGATGCAACACTCTAATGCATGACTAGCTAGGGTGTGACAACTCACCCCCACTCAAAAGAATCTCGTCCCGAGATTTGGGTTCCTCCGGGAAGAAGGCGGGATACTCAAGTCGAAGACGATCCTCCCTTTCCCAGGTTGCTTCATCCTCAGAATGGTGCGACCATTGTACTTTGAGGAACTTGATGTTCTGACGTCGGGTGATACGTTCGGCCTGATCGAGGATACGAATGGGGTACTCTCGATATGTAAGATTATCCTGGAGATCAAGCGTTTCGTGGTCCACTTCACGGATAGGATCCGAGAAGCAACGCCTTAGTTGAGAAACGTGGAAGACATCGTGGACTCTGGAGAGATGCGGAGGTAGTTCCAACTGGTAGGCAACTTCTCCTCGTTTGGCGAGAATGCGAAAAGGTCCAATGTAACGAGGAGCCAATTTGCCTTTGATACCGAAATGATGGGTTCCCTTCAGAGGGGTGACCCGAAGATAAGCCTTCTCGTCAACCTCGAAAGTCATAGCCTTATGTTTTCGGTCATATTGACTCTTTTGTCGAGATTGGGCTGTTTTCAACTTTTCACGAACGATGCGAACTTGTTCTTCTGCTTCCTGAATCATATCCGGGCCAAAGAATTGTCTTTCCCCGGTCTCTGACCAGTTAAGGGGTGTTCGACACCGTCGTCCATAGAGAACTTCAAAAGGGGCTTTACCCAAGCTAGATTGATAGCTGTTGTTGTAAGCGAATTCGGCAAATGGAAGGCACTTCTCCCAGTCCATTCCGAATGAGATAACAGAGGCTCGAAGCATGTCTTCTAGAATTTGGTTGACGCGTTCCACTTGACCACTCGACTGAGGGTGGAAAGTGGTGCTAAAGGAGAGACGGGTTCCCATAGCATTTTGGAAACTTTCCCAAAATCGAGAGGTGAAAAGGCTTCCTCGATCCGAGTTAATTTCCAAAGGAACACCATGGAGGGACACTATGCGGGAGATGTATAAGTCTGCCAATTGACTAGCGGTTATACTCTCACGAACAGGTAGGAAATGGGCTACTTTGGAAAGACGATCGACAACGACGAAGATAGCATTATTCCCTCTCTTGGTCCTGGGAAAACCGGTAATGAAATCCATACCAATTTTATCCCATTTCCATTCAGGAATAGCTAAGGGTTGAAGGGTGCCAGCAGGCCGTTGGTGCTCTGCTTTTACACGACGACAGACGTCGCAATTTGCAATATACTGAGCAATTTCTCTCTTCATCCTAGTCCACCAGAACCTCTGGCGTAGGTCCTGATACATCTTAGTACTACCGGGATGAATGGTGAGAGGAGATTCATGAGCCTCCTTAAGGATTAATCGCCTCAGGTTTCGCACTTTGGGAACCACTAGTCGATTCCCGAAGTATACGACCCCTTGATCGTTAATGGAGAAGCAATTCGCAATTCCTTTCTGGATGTTTCTTTTGATGCGGGAAATTCCCGGATCTACCTTCTGTGCTTTGATAATCTGATCCGTAAGGGTAGGTTTTGCCACCAAGGTGGAAAGAAAACCTTGAGGAACAATGTGAAGGTTAAGCTTCCGAAATTCCTCATGGAGAAGCGGTTGACTTTGTTGTAACATCAGGTTGTTACAATAAGATTTACGACTTAGCGCATCAGCCATGACGTTGGCTTTCCCTGGGGTGTAGGTTATTCCTAAGTCGAAGTCTGTGATCAATTCAACCCAACGTCTTTGCCTGAGATTCAGATCCGGTTGGGTGAAAATGTACTTCAAACTTTGGTGATCAGTGAATATTTCGCAACGATTACCGAGGAGGTAATGTCGCCAGGTCTTAAGTGCATAGACTACGGCTGCAAGCTCTAGATCATGAGTAGGATAATTCTCCTCATGTGGGTGCAATTGCCGTGAAGCGTAGGCAATTACATGTCGATCTTGCATGAGAATGCAACCTAGTCCTTGTCGCGAGGCGTCGCAGTAGATAACAAAGTCCTTGGAGAAGTCTGGCGGTACCAGTATGGGAGCAGAGGTCAGGCGTCTTTTCAGCTCCTGAAAGCTGTGCTCACATTGTGGAGTCCATTCGAACTTCTTATCTTTCTTGAGGAGTTCGGTTAGAGGTTTGGCAACTTTGGAGAAGTTCTCGACAAAGCGACGGCAATAGCTCGCTAAGCCCAGAAAACTCCGAACTTGCTTGACCGATTCAGGTGGAGTCCAGTTAAGGACGGCTTGAACTTGCTCAGGGTTAACAGCAATACCTTTACCAGATATTACATGACCCAGATAGGTCACTTCTGACAACCAGAATTCACATTTAGAAAATTTGGCATAAAGGCGATGCTCTCGAAGTTTCTGCAACACTAGCCTTAGATGTTCGGCATGTTCTTCCTCGTTCTTGGAGTAGATGAGTATATCATCGAGGTAAACCACGACGAATTTATCCAAATACTCCATGAAGATTGAGTTCATTAACCGAGAAAAGGTGGCTGGAGCGTTGGTTAAACCGAAGGACATGACGGTGTACTCGTATTGCCCATAACGAGTAACAAAGGCCGTTTTAGGAATGTCCCCGTTTCTGATTTTGATTTGATGGTAGCCCAACCTCAAATCCATCTTGGAGAAGACTGAGGATCCCGCGAGCTGATCATACAGGTCGTTGATCCTGGGAAGCGGATATTTGTTCTTGATTGTGACCAAATTGACAGGTCGGTAATCTACAACCATCCGGTCCGTACCATCCTTCTTCTTGACGAATAGGACGGGGCAAGCCCAAGGAGATGAGCTAGGTCGGATGAAACCCTTTTTCAAGGACTCATCGAGTTGTTTCTTAAGCTCGGCTAGTTCTAGGGGTGCCATCTTATAAGGTCTTCTAGCAATCGGAACGGTTCCTGGAATGAGGTCTATTACAAACTCAACATCCCTGTCAGGTGGAACACCTGGCAATTCTTCTGGAAAGACATCCGGGAAGTCACAGACTACCGGTACGTCCTCAAGGTCTGGCAAAGGGCTGGCGTTAAGAGAATATAATTGTCGCTTGGCTATTCGGGTCAAGACATTGACTATCTTCCCCGAAGGATGGGTGAGTTGAACAGTCCTAGAGAAGCAATCAATTTTGGCTTGATGAGCTGACATCCAGTCCATACCCAAAATGATATTAATATCTGAAGATTTAAGGGCTATCAAAGACGCGAGGAAAACAAGTCTGTCGACTTGGATTTCATTTACATGGCTTACTCTAGAAGTTTGCCATTTGGATCCCGGAGTTTGAATTACCATAGAGGTTGGCATATCACCGAATGCGACGTTATGCAAACGAGCATAATTTTCAGATATAAAAGAATGAGAGGCTCCTGTATCGAAAAGAACAGATGCCGGGTTGCAGTTGACAAGAAGCGTACCGAGAACGACGTTGGGATCCTCTTGAGCTTCTTCGGCAGAGATACAGTTGACATGGCCACGTGAGGCGGTGACCGGCTTGGCGTGGAATATTTTTCCTGTCGGCTTGCCACGGCCAACAGCTTTAGCAGACTGGTTGGGGTTGGTCTGGGGACACTCACGCATATAGTGACCAGATTCCCCACACTTGAAACAAGTCACGGAACTGGTACGTGGAGGAGCATTGTTAGTTGGACCCCCATAGGGCTTGGCTGGAGCAGACTGTTGAACAGGGCGAGGCGCTTGGAAAGATGGCCTCGGTGTGAACCTGGGTGGCAGGGCGGTGTTGGGTACCCACACGCGGCGCTTCTGAGGACCAGCACCGAATGAGGAACCCATATCACGGCCATGCTTGCGTGTTGCGTCATAGTCAGTCTGACCAGTTTCAGCACTGATGGCTTTGTTGACCAGTTTCTGAAAAGATGTGCACTCATGCAGACGGAGGTCACGGCGAAGCTCAGGACTAAGTCCCTTACGGAACCTTGCTTGCTTCTTGGCATCAGTAGACACTTCCTCAGTTGCATATCGTGCGAGATTACCAAACTCCCTGCTGTAAGCATCCACAGAAAGTCGGCCTTGGGTGAAACTGCAAAATTCTTCACGTTTACGGTCCATGAGACCCTCCGGAATGTGATGTTCACGGAAAGCCTCACTGAACTCAGCCCAAGTAGTGACATGGCCCGCCGGGCGCATAGCTCCATAATTCTCCCACCATAGACTGGCGGGGCCTTCAAGATGATATGCAGCAAAGGTGACCTTGTCAGCCTCCGCTACCAGCGCGGAACGCAGTTTGTGAGAGATACTGCGAAGCCAGTCATCAGCGTCGAGAGGCTCGACGGAGTGGTGGAACGTGGGTGGATGCAATTTGATAAAATCACTGAGTGACACCACGTTAGTCCTCTGATGGTGTGCTGTGTTTTGTTCAATACGCTCCAACAAACGGTTGGTCTCCCGCTTGTTTCTCTCAGCTTCCATCATAACCTCGGCTAGTGAAGGAGGATGAGGCAGATTTGCATCCCTGGCTTCACTGCCTTCGGCCTGCTCTTGAGAAGCAGGGTTAGCGCGCGTGTTGACCATCCTAGGTAAACAAGACAATGATTTAGTCAGGATGATAAAATTCCGACATAGGATATAAAATGTAAGGTATAACTCGAAATGCAAGATGATCATCCGTATGACATGGTAGATACAGAAACTTCTTCTTTATTCCATCGTCATACACACCATACAGGGTTTAGTACAAGACCAAACAAGTACTATTTCGGTGAAAGAGGATTACATCTCATCGGAGGCATTCCAAGCTCCTATACATTATTTTTCTACACCTCCGGAAAGGGTACAAACTAGGTTATATCCCACGAGTCACGCGGGATGATAGACGACACAGCTAGTGCGAACTAGTGATACTACCACTAACTCAGACCGATCCGTAGTAGTCCTCGTAGAAGTCACCTCCATAGCCTGGAAGCTCAACATGATCATCCGGAAACAGACGATCTCGCGGAGCTTGTGGACCATAGGGGCTAGGATGGGGTCTTGGACCAACAGACGGTGGCCTGCGGGGACCGCGAGGTGGGGTGATGCCTCCTACATCACGCCAATCCATCACGTCTGGCAGAGCAGATCTCACAGGATAGAGATCGCGCATATCTGAATATCCAGCTTGCACCGCCGGTGCAAACCGAGTCAAAGTGGCCCAGTGGTCAGCACGGGTATTGAAGAGCTCTAACCTCAAGGCCCGATTTTCACGGTCCTTATCCTCGAGCATCTCAGCAGTAGTGCGAGTCCGTGAATCCTCCTGAGTGGGGTCAGCATAGATAGCCTGGAGATACCCTTGTGCTCCCGGAAGTGATCCTGGCATATACCGGCAATCAGAGTCCCGAAATAGACCAGATCTGACTCGCATAATGGTCATCATAGAGTAGGCGGCGTCCTGCACAGCCATCTCAATAGTAACCCCGAGTCCATAGGAGCAGTGAAGAGGCTCGGTGGATCCAGGATAAGATGGAAATATCCTGACAGTGCAGAGATACTGGCTTTGATTAAAGTCTCGGAATTGCTCTTCGACCGTGTACTCGGGATACCAGCGGTATCCAGCCTCAGTCATTACCCTGACCAACTTGGCAGTATGGCCGGGTACATCTAGGCATCGAGTCAGGCGAACCACTTGATTGAGGTCGCGAGTGGCCATCTGAAAGCACAATCATAATGCAAAGGCATTAGAATTTCTAGCAAAATTTCGGCAGCATAACAGCTGTAAATGCTCAAGAAGGATTTTGAGACATTTGACAAAGGATTACATACA
>NC_041384.1:175230664-175282414 GCF_002162155.2 Triticum dicoccoides
TGGCCGGAGATGGCTGCTATGGCGAACGGCGGCGACGGTGGTGTTTGGCCGTGTGAGAGAGAGAGCGAGGGAGAGGAGGGGAGAGCCGGGGGAGAGTGAGAGAGAGCAGGGGGGAGGCGTGGCGTCGTCCAGGGCATCGAGGCGAGGAGGGGAGGGCAGGCAGGCAAGGAGAGAGGTGGCGTGGCGCGGTGGCGGGCGCGCGCGCCGGCCACACTCCCCTCCCTCTGTCGGGACGAAGACGACAGAGGAGGGAGGCGGGCTGGGCCGCCTGCTGGCTGGGCCGGCCAGCTGGATGGGCTGCACAGGGAGGAGCCCAGGTAAGCTTCTCCCTTTTATTTTTTTCTGTTTTCTAATTTCTGACATTTGTTTTGATTTAAATAATATATTAAATCATTTATTTGGCTTATGCCAATTTTTGCAGGGGCTAGATATATTATTCCAGAGCTCCTTTATTATTGGCATAATATTTGGACATATATTAATATATATAGAAATATATTTCCAATGCAAATATTTATGCATTAATTCCAAATGCCCAAAATAAATGTCCATGAGCCACTAAAAATATTGGTTTGATTTTTATCTCTGTCCAATATTTTCAGAGAGCAACATGAGCATTTTCTTGGACCCTTTTGGAGAAATTTTTATTTGGATCATTTTCAAAATGATTCTGAGGGTTTCACAGATCCCCATTTCAAGTTTCTGATGAAAGAGTAAACATGATGCAACACTCTAATGCATGACTAGCTAGGGTGTGACAAAAACACATGATTTAAAAATGTTCATGAAATTTGGAACAAAACTTCACAGAGATTTCAAAAATAAAAAAGGTCATCGACTTTCAGAAAAAAGTTCACGGGATTTGGAAAAAAATCATAAGTTGAAAAGGTTGATGAATTTGAAAAAAAAAGTTCTCGCAGATTTGGAAAAAGAAAAACAAATTCAAGATCATCAATTTTGGGAAAATCATGAGATTTGAAAAAGTGTGTAATTTGAAGAAAGTTCACATAATTTGGAACAAAAGTTCACAGAAATTTGGAAACAGGAAAACAAATTTAAAAATAGTTTATGGATTTGTGAAAATAAGTTCAGGAATTTGATCAAAACAAAAAAATGAAAAGAAAGGAAAATAAACCTAAAACCAAAAAGGAAGAAATAAAAAGGAAAGGAAAATGAAAAACAAAATGTGAAAACTGGGAAAAACCATCACGGGTAAACCCAGAAGAAAAAACCACCCAGAAAACCACCACTACATTCATTGCAAAGGTTCCCCAACAAATGGTGGAAACGAAAAGGACCAACATGGGCCGACCCATGTACATACATCGTGTGGTGGAGGGTATGCGCATGTTAGCAAATTGAATTGTAACTAGCGCTTAAGGCACAAAATAAGAACTGGGTCTTTCTTCTCTGTGCGGCAGGACCTCCTATTCCGCGTAGTGCGCACCGCGAAAGAACAAAACGTGCACCCCGCTCCCCTCCCCCCTATACCCTTTTGTGCCATGTAAGCTATTCCCATCGGTCGACCGGCTAGGTTTTCGACTTGTCTCACGCGTGTGTTAAACGCGGTCGGGCCATGTGCTGCTTTTTCTCCCTGGCCCCTTATCTTTTCACACACATTTGCTCTCGTCCACTCGTTCCCCTTCCTTCCTCTACCTCCTTTTCTCTTCCATGTTCCATGCCGCTTCACAGGCAAGGTTGATGCCGCTTTTTTCGCTGTGGCCAAGGTCGACCAGGAGCTACGATAGGCGAAAAGGGAGGGGCGGTGGCAATGTGGGGTAAAGCAAGTGAGCGGTGTTGTGAGACAACTCCGGCATGCGTGGAAAGGGCAGGGGATGAGTTGCAAGGTGCTGCAACCAGCGGAGCTAGCAGCTCAACCGACAGCCACACGACCATGCCATCGACTACTCGATGTTGCAACTAGCAGGGATGAAAGCTTCTACTGGCGAGCTAAAAAGCTACAACTGGCGACATCAGAAGATGCAATCGGGTAGCCAAGCGAACCATGTCAGTGATGCAGGGACGCTGTAACTCGCACTTAGGGTGCTATAACGGGCACCATCGAGAGCTGGAACCAACTACCGATGATGCTATGAGGGCCATGTTGACATGCTCCGCCAACCACCTGGAGTGCTACCACGGGCACCACCAAAAGCTAGATCCGGTGCATCGAGGGGGCCACAAGAACGACAACAAGCTACATCTAGGAGTCCCTGGTGCTGCGACCGGCACAATTGTCGGTGTCAAAACCGATCGATCTCGGGTAGGGGTTCCCGAACTATGCGTCTGAGGATCGAAGGTAATAGGAGACAAGGGGACACGGCGTTTACCCAGGTTCGGGCCCTCTTAATGGAGGTAAAACCCTATGCCCTGCTTGATTGTATTTGATGAGTATAGGGGTTACAAGAGTTGATCTACCTCGAGATCGTAATGGCTAAACTCTAGATGTCTAGCCTATATGAAGTATGATAGCCTCTACGGACTAGCCCCTTCCGTTTATATAGATACCGGAGGGGCCTAGGGTTGTACAGAGTCAGTTTACAGAGAAAGGAAACGACACATCTGGACGCCAAGCTTACCATCCACGCAAAGGAGAGTCCCATATGGACACGGGGGAAGGCCTTCTACCTTGTATCTTCATAGTCCATGAGTCCGGCTCACAACACATGGACCGGACTCTTGAGGACCCCTTAGTCCAGGACTCCCTCGGTAGCCCCTGAACCAGTCTTCAATGACGATGTGTTCGGCTCGCAGATTGTCTTCGGCATTGCAAGGGGGTTCCTTCTCCGCATACTTCAAAGCAGTCTTCTGAGCAAGAGAACTGTATCTGACTCTGTATAACAATTACAACGCTCAACCACGAGGGTACAATACTTAATCAAAATAAGGTATGTCTACTGACAGCTTTTTCGACGAAACATCACGCCTAGCCTTTTTATTATTTTGAACCATTTTTTTGCCTCCCGCTTCGTGTTTCGAGGCGTGGCCTCCATTGACATGTCTTGTCAAAGCAGAGATCGTGTCCCCTTATTGCGGGATTTTCATCAATACGTGTTTGAGTAATCCAACTGTGCCATTCGCACAACCCCTTGGGAACATGCGATTTTTAAGGCTTGTGGGGCGCTTGATATTCACTGCCTATATAAGCAGATAAAGATCCATCTTTTTACCCCACGCCTTCTTCCTTCCTCAGCCTTCCCATCCTCGAGCTCCAGCACCCAAGCTTCAATCTTTCCCACCGCCAACAACCTCTCCAGCCATGTCCGGATCCGGCTCACAGGGCAAGTGGATGGCCTCCTCCGTCACATAGAAGGACGTCAAAGCTCCGGCGGGCGAGGTACTTGACCGCGGAAATCGCACATAGACTCCCTGCCAAAGAGCAGGTCATCCCTACTCCAGAACCCAGCGAGAGGGTTTTGTTCATCCCTCACTTTCTCCGTGAGTTAGGGTTTCCCCTCCACCCCTTCGTCCGTGGCTTGATGTTCTACTACAGGCTAGATTTCCATGATCTAGCCCCGAATTCATTCCTCCACATCTAGGCGTTCATTGTCATATGCGAGGTGCTACTCCGCATCCCCCCACACTTCAGCCTCTAGCTAAACGTCTTTAATGTGAAGCGGAAGGTGGTCGATGGGCAGCATGCGGACTGCGGCGGTGCCATGGTGAGCAAACTCCCCAACACCACTTGTCACAAAGGAGCCTTCATGGAGATTGTGAAGGTTTGGCAGCAGGAGTGGTTCTACATCACCGAACCCTGCGGTACCAAATGGGAAGCTGCTCCTGAATTCAGATCTAGGCCCCCTATGTGGCTCGCTTCGTGGACCAACAAGGGCCTAGACTGGGGGTCGACCGACGAAGTGACGATGCTGCAAAAGTGCATCAAGAGTAAGATAAATAAGAACACCAGCCTCACCGACATGATTCAGGTGATGCTCTTCCGCTGGATCCTCCCATGCCAACGCCGCCCTCTCCGCATGTGGGAGTTCAACCCGGAGGGCCCCCGAACCTTGCAGCGCTTCTTCGGCACAACGCATGAAGAGATCTGGAAACTTCTTTTCAAGGCCCGGAAGACGTGGCCGGAGAAGACCGAAGACATTGGTCTCGATAGCCCAAATCCGGCTATTGAGCTCGGCATTTTATTGACGAACATAATTTTGGTCCATATTTCAAAGGGTATACTGAGATGTCCCTTCCTCATTCAGGGCTGGATAGTGAAGGCGAAGCGAATCAAGTGTCCACCATCGCTACCCGAAAATCCAGCCACTCCTCTGTTAACGAGGATGCTGGTTCCCGCGCCTTATCAGGCACCGGAGAAGAAGGCGAGAAGAAGAACAAGGAGGCCAGGGGTGGCGTCTGCCATAAAGGCATTTTAGACACTATGTCCAGAGATACCAAGGCTCCCTCCTCCCACGAGGGAGATGAAGACGAAGAGGAGGAGGAGGCCGAAAATGATTCTCCCTTTAAGGGGAGGAAGAAGAAAAGGGCGGCCTCCGTAGAACCAGAGGCGAAGGCGTCCAAGAGGGGGAAGATATCCCTCTCGGATGACTCAGATTTGGATGCCGAAGCCATCCCTGAGTGGCGCCCCAGGTCAAAGCCTCTGGCTGCATCGTAAGTATCCAAGGATATTGTACATATATTCGGTTTTTATGATTGTAGTTCTAACACATTGTATTGTGTGCTTCAGTCTGGCCCGCGATCTCCCCCAATTATCATCATCTTCGGGGAAGTCACTAGAGCTGGGGATGGTGGAGAGCGAGACGCCTCCGCGAGCCTCTCTGCCAACTGCCACAGACAATACCGAAGTGTTGTCCTGAAGAGCCTCTCCGGGACATGGAGAGGTGCGGGAGGCCGCCAAGACGGCGCCAGAGGGTAACACCTCGGCTGCCGAGAACATGGGGGAACCAACCCCCATGGAGACTGGCGACGGGGGCCATGACCAATCCGGCCCCCAGCCAAACATTATTCGGGAGACCCATACGGCTCCGAAATCGAGCGAGCAACCCCCTTTGAAGGAGGGGGGAGCATCGACTCCACCGGACACCTCTATCAATCCGAAGGCACCGGACACTTTGGTGGAAGCACTTTGATGTGCTTCCATTGTGGAGGAGCACCGTACCCTCATGGGTACGATGGTTGAGAAGGTTCAGTCCGCCAAAAGCGAGCTGAATGAAGCCTTCACCAGCCTATTAACAGGCTTTGAGGTACGCGATGTAATATTATTAGTCGCTTTGCATATGCAAAAAATATGCCTGTGTATAGATAGTAGCCCCTGAGACTCTGTTTGGCTTTTGAAAAAAAAGGCCGAACAGAGGATCAAGTAACATTCGCAGGAGATAACATACTTGTCTATTTTGATAAACAGGCTTCACTTTTAGCGGCGACCGCCCAGGCCGCTGAATTATCCGAACTCAAGCGTAAGCTGGAGCGGGCCGATAAGGACCTCGTCCACATCAACAAGCGGTTTGATGAGCTGCAAGGTATGTTTGAAAAAATTGTTTGCACACCTGAAGTAATATGCCAATGCGGAGTCTAATCTCCTGTGTTGCCCTGATTATATTTCCAGGTAGTGTGGCTGAGGTCGAGACCCTGAAGAGCGCCCTCGCTCAAGCCAAGGAGCAGGCACGAGTGAGCCAAGCGGCAGCTGACAGAGCAGCTGCGGATTTAAAGCCTGAGCAGGTCACCCGCTGCAAGTATGAGGAGAGGGTGACCGAAGTGGAACAGGAGCTCAAGGATGCCGCCAGCAAGTGCGAGACCTTGGAGGAGAAGAATAAGGCCCAAGCGGTCAATCGCACCAAGGCTCTTTAGGAGGCCAAGGAGGCATGGACCGAGTCTCGGGCGGCTCGCTGGGAGATCAAGCAGGCCGAACACATAGCGGCTGGTAAGCCCTTTATTTTACAGAGTATATTTGGCGCTTAGAGATATGCTTTACTTAATCGACTATGGAGTTCTCCAGACGCCTTTGCGGACCTTCCGAGGAGTGCTACCGACGCCGCACAGTATTTCCGGGCCCAAGAAGGGAACACGATGGAGAAGCTCTTCTGGTCGTAGTACCTGACGCTGGAGCAGCCAGCGCTGCTGAACAACTAGATGATGCAACTGGCGGAGCTGCATAGGATGTTCAGTTTGGCCATGAAGGACGTCATAGTCTGGCTATGGCCAGCCGGACCCATTCCTAGAAGCTGCTTTGGCCTGGTAAAGCGCCTTGGTGACGCTTTGCCCTGAGTTGAAACTATAAAGCGCTCGGCGTGCATAGAGGGTGCTCGGATGGCCTTTGCCCGTGTCAAGATGCACAGGCGAAGATGAAGGTTGCCGTCATGGCAGTTGAGGGCCCACATCAAGGCAAGGACTATCGCAGGCCGGAGCGATATTTCAAAGACGTCCTAGAGGGTGCCCGTTTAATAGAGGGTCAATGCTCGAAGGATATTATGTTTGAATGAATGTATCCGGGCTGCCCACACTGTGTGTTATGAACCAAGGCTTTTATAATATATTTGTGCCTTTATCTAAAATTATTTTCCTCCTGTGCAGACGTTTTTATTTCTGAAAGTTTGTCAGTCATCGGCTTCAGCCCCCACGTAGATACTAAGGGGGTGTTCGGAATAGCACATGACCACACTTGACCCAACGTCTTGGTCTGTAAAGGAGGCGTCTGTGTAGCGAACCAGGCAATCAGACTATGCGGCTTTATCACTAACACTTAGCCATAGGAGTTTGACAATGGGACTATAAGCTAGCCCCTGGTGCGTGTGCGGCTATCCGAGCTCGGATGCCATAGGAGCGTGACTGGGTGGAGGCCAGTCCTTCAGACAATACGGAAAAAAATCGCAAAAGATTTAGTAAGTCGCCGAACTGCTGACCAGCTCTCGCTATATGATGACAGTCAGTTTCCGGCTTTCTCTACTAAGGTGTTTGGCCGGACGAACCAGAAACACAATCGCAGACGTTCTCCCTTTACTACCTTAGCTGAACGAGCGGAACGTAAGGTGGTAACCACAGGAGCCGGGCAACCCAACTATTGACCAAAGACATGATTTGGAGCCGATGCATATAGTGCAGTATTCGGGACGCCGAGGTATACTATAAAAGTGTCCGGACATTTTTTTTTTTTGAAAAATATGTGTGGCCGAATAGAGCTCGTGGCAATTTATGCTGAGGTGTGTTTGTCAATCTGTGGTGAAGACGGAATACAGATTATGAAATAAGCCAATACCAAATAGGGTTGGACAAAATTGTTTCCGCTGTAGTCTGATTGATACGTCAAAACATGCTCTTACAGAGAATGCCATGAGCATCAAGGCTATTTTACATGCTGAGAATTTGAGAACAAGGGAAAGCTGTATACAGGTCCTAAAAAAGGGTGGTCTTGAAGATCCTTTGGACATCCTGCCATACGTCTGCGCCGCTTTTCACCTTGATGAAGGATCCTTTGAGAGGATCAACAATCGTATATATAAGGGGCCTGGGAAAGGGCCCTTGTACCACCAAAAAGTGATCTAGGTTTTAAAGAACCTGAAATAAGATAGAAAAAGGAGGGAAAGGGAGAAGATTAAGGTCCGAACAGGGTCGAGCCGTATTGTGGACCTTGTCCTTAGTGTGCCTCTGTCCTTCCCATGGTATGTTTAGTGGGTAGTTATGCACACGTGGTACGTATGCCGCGATTAGGTGGGGGTTTTGACTGAGGCCGAATTGCTAGTCCAGCTCTGGATGAACCTAACTATTGTTCTGCAGGGTAGACCAGACTCATTTGACAGTGTCCCTGGGCTTGATGGATGATGAAGTATTTGGCTAGATATGGCCACCCTGGACCTCAGCTGCAAGGGTCGCGGTATGCTCCTCAGTACGGAGGGAGCGCTCCATATTTCCATTGACTGTTATGACACCGCGTGGTCCAGGCATCTTGAGCTTTAGATAAGCATAGTGCGGGGCTGCATTGAAACAGGCGAAAGCGGTTCATCCGAGCAGTCCATGATAACCACTACAGAAGGGGACGATGTTGAAGATCAAATCTTCGCTTTGGCAATTATCCGGTGAGCCGAAGACTACTTCCAGCATTATTGACCCTGTGCAGCAAGCCTCTACGCCGGGTATTACTCCATTAAAGCTGGTTTTAGTAGTGTTGATCCTTGATGGATCAATTCCCATTTTACGGATAGTGTCCTAATAAAGCAGGTTACACTCCAAAGACACATCCGTGACATTTTGGGCCGAACGAAAAAAAGTGTCATACTTATGACACTTCTATGACGATAATTGTGACAAAACCCGGTATCATCATAGATGTGGTGGACTCCTACTTCTATGACAAAAAATCATGATAGAGAATGGGCTTTTCGTCTTGGGCGGGCTGGAGACGTAGCCGCATGACATTCATTGGGCCGTCCATGACGGAAAAAACCATGCTAGAAGCGAGGGCGAGCAAAATTTCAGGGAGTTCTCGGTTACGGTGGGTGGTCGAGGGCCGAGAGATGCACGTTTCTCTCGTACACGTATGCGCGTGTGTGCGAGGCGTTGGGCTCTAACTAAACCCGAGCGAGGCATTGGGCTCTAACTGAACCCGAGCGATTGCACTGCAGGCTACACGTTACTGAACCCGAGTGATTCCTTCGCTACTGCTGCTAACTGAAGCCGATCGATGCTGTCTCTGGATGAACAGTGAGCATTGCTGGGGGGTTTGGATGAACAGTTCCCGGTGGGGGTGGATAAACAGGACCCCGTGGTGTTGCCTCTGGATGAATAGGACCCCGATCGATCGAGCCGGTTGGGGCTGGATAAACAGGACCACCCCGTGGAGGGCTGGATGAATGGTAGATGGTGGAGGGCTGGATCAACAGTAGCCCGTGGAGGGGTGGTTGAACAGGAGCCCGTGGAGAGGGCTGGTTGAACAGTAGCCGGTGGAGTAGTGCGCGGTGGAGGCTGGATGAACAGGAGCTCGTGGATGAACAGTCGTAGGTGGAGGCTGGAGGAGGTCGACGGTGGATGAACAGTAGCCCATGGAGTCTGGAGGGGGTCAACGATGGAGATGAACAGTATCCTGTGGAGTCCCTCTTTGTGGTACACCAAACCCCTCCCGATGAACAGGACCCCCGTTTCGACCCTAGCGCTCCAACACAAGTCTGCTTCCTCCTTTGTGGTACGCCACACCCCTCCCGATGAACAGGACCCCCGTTTCGACCGTAGGAGGTCCGTTTCCTCTGTTTTGCGGTACGCCAGACCCCTCCCGATGAACAGGATCCCATTTCGAACGTGGGCGGTCAAACACAAGGCCGTTTCCTCTGTTCTGCGGTACGCCAAGCCTCGTTTCCATCGGCTGTTTCGTCCAAGCCCTCCCGATGAACACAACGACGCATTCTGTTCCGACCTAGCCGGTTGGCTCCCCATGAACATGACGACAACGCAGTTTCTCCGTTCGGACCCAGCCATTTACACGAGCCCTGGCCATACGTAGGCGCGAGTAGGCGTTCGAGACCCGCCCGTATGTATGTACGTGGCCGTATTTTCTTTCTTGCACACTGATCGTTGTACGTACGTGTACATGCTACATGCGCGCCTCTACTACGACATGTGCATGCCTCTACATCGTCCAGTATGTACGTACACGTTTGCAACCAAAATGACAATGCTACATACGCTTCGACCAGGTGGGTCCCGACTGTCAGGCAATTCCTTGCATGCGAAGATGTAGCTGGTGGGTCCCATCAGTCAGGGGGGCGAATCATTTTTTTTGCCCGGACGCACTTCCTTGTGTGCGAAGATGTAGCTGGTAGGTCCCAGCAGTCAGGGGGGAAACATTTTTTTCACGAAATACGGTTGCCCGTCCGGTGGGTCCCCGCTGCCAGGTGGAGGAATCATTATTTTCCGCATAATAAGGAGGCACTTCTTTGCTGCGGCCGTGGACCCAGCTGTCAGCCTCTCCATGTACAGTCCACGTCCAATGGACGCTGTTCCTTGACCATGTTGACCATGCCGCCGAGAGCACCAGGGCGGTGGATGACGGCGAGGCCTAGGAAGGGGACGACGCGGAGCCGGGAGAGACGCGGCAGTGCATGCCCACGCGTGGAGGAGTATGAGGGTTCACTGGTTCGCTACGGTGTGAGGCTGTCGTCGCCGCAGAATAACAGGGGGTGTGGGTGAGTAGAGGGATGGTCTGGCTAGCGGTGGGAGTAGTAGGGGCGGTGAGGCCTCCGCGGCATCGCAGCCGGCCACGGGAGGCAGGAGCACGAGGCATGACCGGCGCTGGTCTGGGCAGCTGGAGCAAGAAGACCAGAGGCTGAAGAAGCACTACGCCGTTGGATGGACATCGTACGATCACTGGAGCTAGAATCGTGCATATTGACTAAGTTGACAAAGCCCTCCGTCCCCGTCAACTTAGTAGGCCCACAAGTCAGCCTCCCACTATACTAGGTCCCAGCTAGCAGGGGGTATTCATTTTTTGTGCATAATAAGGAGGCACTTCCTTGCGTGCGAAGATACAGCTAGTGGGTCCAAGCTATCAGCGGCGGTAACATTTTTTTCGTGAAATACAGAGGCCCTTTCGGTGGGTCCTAGATGTCAGGTGGAGGAATCATTATCTTGCGCGTAATAAGGAGGCATTTCCTTGCGTGCGGCCGTGGACCCAGCTGTCAGCCTCTCCATGTACAGTCCACTTCAGATGCATGTCGGTCATTGACCACATTGACCAGGCTGCGTCGAGAGCACCAGGGCGGTGGACGATGGCGAGGCCTAGGAAGGGAACGACACGGAGTCAGGGAAGACTCGACAGTTGTTTCCCATGCGGAGGGGAGTACGACTGTACGAGGGTTTGCTGGTTCGTCTGTCGTCACTGGAGAATAACAGCAGGTGTGGGTGAGTAGAGGGATGGCTAGGCCAGTGATGGGAGTACGGTGGGGCGGTGAGGCCTGCGCGGCAGCATAGCCGGCTGCGGAGAGGAGGGAGCAAGCAGTCCCGCTGGTGCTTGTTTGAGCGGCTGGAGCAGGAAGAGCAGAGATTGAAAAACACAACGACCGTTGGATGGACATCCAACAGTCACTGCTTGTGCATCAACCTTTTTTTAGGAAAGCCTCAAATCTGTGGAAAACGACATACATCCCATCTGCCATTATTTCTAATAATTGACAGCCCATTTGCTAATTCTTAAGGTTTTTTTGGAGCCCATATTCTTTTTTTAGCATTACAGCCCATATTCTGGCCACGGTTAAAAAATTATACGAAATTTTGCATATTTTGGTGCGGTCCGACATGTTTTTAATCCCGAAATTTCGAGTCACATTCAAACTGATTTTAAAAATAAATGTATATCAATATAAAATCCAACAAATTGTCGACGCGTAAAAATCAATGCAATTTAAAATCTCGAAATGAAAAAAAGGAAATTTGAAACTAATTGTCGGTTTGATGTGTTTTAAAAATGTACAGCCCATTTCTCATTACTGATAAGCCATTTTCTCGGCCAGCCGAATGAAGCTCTCCTCGTCTTGAAAGATTTGTAGCCCAACAGGCCTGACAAAGCGACTTACTTGGCAAATCACAAAAAAAAACTGGGTTGTGGCCGTGGACCCAGCTGCGGCCGTGGACCCAGCTGTCAGCCTCTCCACGTACAGTACTCTTCTGATGGAAGTCGGTCATTGACCACATTGACCGCGTCATGCTGAGAGCACCAAGGCGGTGGATGATGGTGAGGCCTAGGAAGGGGACGACGCGGAGCCGGGGAAGACGCGATAGTGGATGCCCATGCGGAGAGAAGTACGAGGGTTCACTGGTTCGGCTGCGGTGTGAGGCTGCCGTCGCCACAGAATAACAGGGGATGTGGGTGAGTAGAGGGATGGCCTGGCCAGTGGTGGGAGTAGTAGGGGCGGTGAGGCCTCCGCGGCATCGCAGCCGGCCACGGGAGGTAGGAGCACGAGGCACGACCGGCGCTGGTTTGGGCGGCTAGAGCAAGAAGACCAGAGGTTGAAGAAGCACTACGGTCGTTGGATGGACATCGTACGGTCACATGAGCTAGAATCGTGCACATTGACTAAGTTGACAAAGCCCTCCATCCCTGTCAACTTAGTTGGCCCACAAGTCAGCCTCCCACTATTGTGGGTCCCAGCTAGCAGGGGTACTCATTTTTTTGTGCGTAATAAGGAGGCACTTCCTTGCGTGCGAAGATATAGCTGGTGGGTCCGACCTGTCAGTGGTGGGAACATTTTTTTCGTGAAATACAGAGGCCCTTCCGGTGGGTCCCAGCTATCAGGTGGAGGAATCATTATTTTGCGCGTAGTAAGGAGGCATTTCCTTGCGTGCGGCCATGGACCCAGCTGTCAGCCTCTCCACGGACAGCCTACTTCTGATGGTGTCGTTCGTTGACCATGTTGACCACTCCGCGCCGAAAGCATCCAAGGTGGTGGACAATGGCGAGGCCTAGGAAGGGGACGACGCGGAGCCGGGGAACACGCGGAGCCGGGGAACACGCGGAGCCAGGGAAGACGCGACAGTGGATGCGCATGCAGAGAGGAGTACGAGGGTTCACTGGTTGGGCTGTCGTTGCCGCAGGGCCTGGCTAGCAGTGGGAGTAGTAGAGGGCGGTGAGGCCTCAACGGCAGCACAGCCGGCCACTGGAGGCAGGAGCAGGCGGTCTCGCCGGTGCTGGTTTGGGCGGTTGGTGCAGGAAGAACAGCAGTTGAAGAAGCAGCAAGACCGTTTGATTCAAATCCAACGGTTACTGCTGCTAGAATCGTTTGTTGACTAAGTTCACAAGCCCTGTGTACGCGTCAACTTAGTAGGCCCACAGGTCAGCCTCCCAACCGGTGTGCCCAGATGTCGGTGGGAGGAATCATTTTTTCGCGTAAATAAGGAGGCAGTTGACTGCGTGCGGCCAGGCCAGCGGAGGGAGTAGGGTGGGCTCTGGAAGCCTGTGTGGCATCACAGCGGACCACAAGAGGAGGGAGCAGGCAGTCCTGCCGGCGTTAGTTTAGGCGGCTGGAGCAGGAAGATCAGAGATTGAAGAAGCACGTCGGCCGTTGGATGGACATCCAACAGTCACTGCTGCTAGAATCGTGTGTTGACTGACAAAGCCTTCAGTAAACAAGTCAGCCTCGAAATCTGTGGCGTGTACAGCCCATTTGCTATTATTTTTATAACTTTTACTCATTTTCTAATTCATATGGAATTTATTGCAGCCCGTTTTCCATTTTTAGAATTGCTGCCCATTTTCTGGTCAGTACCAGGGTTAAAAAAATTAACTAAATATGTGGGAAATTTTGAAAATTCGCAATTTTTTGCTGGGGAACAAAATATTCTTAATCCAAAAATTAGTAGCCATACTCAAACAAATTTAAAAATAAATTAGTGCTATGTCATGTTAAGTCCAATGAAATACAATATAAGATATCACTGAAGAACAAAAACAAAAAAAGAAACTAATATCCCGCTTGCTATAATTTTTTTGGAATTTTCAACCCCTTTTGATATTACTTTTAACAGACACTGACCATACTCTTTGGCCAGGCCAGAATGCATCTTGCAGCCAAGTAAGTCGGAGAAAACAAATTGGCCTAGCTTGGGTATTCTTCAAAAAGAAATATTGGGCTACCTATTTTCCCAAATAAAAAACTACTGGGCTGGTCATGTTGTTAGACGGGCCACAGAGACCGCACAACCCAGTTTATAGCCTGCTCCTCCGAATTACTACTCAAAAAAGTTGTGCAGTTCTGTCGTTAATTGACTATACATTAAAAATGATGTGGGTCCCATATATCAGCAGGGTGGATTAGAGTAAAAACGAGGGGTTCATCTGAGTAGTAAAAGAGGCGCTTGCTTGTGTTTGGGAGTGGACCTGGTGGGTCTGTACTGTCATACTCACAACTAGAGTCCTCTCCCGATTCACTATGTTGACAGGGACCGTTTCGAAAATAACTATTTTGACAGGGTCGGACGACGGCGCCGCGGCGAGCGCACCAAGGCGGAGGATAAAGTGTTGTCACCAATGTGCTTGGACATTCTAATTGAAAAATAAAAATGGACCGGAACTATTTACGATGTTGACTACATTTTGCATGGGTCCGCTGGTTGCAAGAAGAAAATGTTGGGAGAAAGAAGAATGGTCGCTATCTTTGCCTAAGAATAATATCGACTGAATGTAATCACACTATCATAGGAAATAATATCCTCCTGTTAAATCGTGAATTTAAAGAACTGGTGCATGAGCATTTAGCTTTATTTATTTATTTACTTATTTATGTTTAGGGGACCATGAGCATGTACCTGGGCCGGATTCATGTGAGAGTGTCCCTTCCAGTTAACTATGGGCTTCTCTATTAGGCCTTCATCAGTGGGCTGCAGTTATCAACAAGTGGAAAATGTGTTCCATACGAAAAATAGTATGCGCTATGTACGGTACGGGGCACTAAAGGATCGAACCGTGCAACGACTTCCAAAACATTGTGTTTGTCATTCTAACAACACATTTCTTCAACCAACACACGAAATATACTACTGATTGTACATTGAAAATAGCAGCAGCAGCAACCAAGGTTGGGGGTGCAACAGAAGCAGTAAGCAGGCCAGAAGAGTGAAGACGCAGCTCTCTCTTCCAAACCAAACATCAGCCATCATTACAAAAGGGATACCAAAAAAGAACAAGTGTATGCATCAAACTAAATAAAGATCCTACTACACCAAGTGTATGCATCTAACTAACTGGCTCAGTTAGATGTTACTATTTATTAAGCTATAGAGATTGGCTGACGGCTTGAACCAGATGGGTGCCTGATGGGGGAAACTCCAGCCAGCAGGTCGAAGTCTGATACTTGCGACCCTCTCTCCTACTTTGGGCTGCAGAGCATGGCGGCACATATCAGGGTATGGTGCATGCAGAGACGCATGGTACGCTCTGTACACACAGTTTTGCCTGATGAACAAAACCGCGTTGCCATCATCATCCTTGCCCTCGGTTATCTCCTGGTTAATTGGATAATTTAGTCCGACGAACAGAGAGCGTATACCAAGGCTACTTACCAACCTCCAGTCAAAAATTCCTGAAGGCCCAGAGAAGCTGGGATCCTGCTCAAAGACCTTACAGTGATTGTGATTGTATTCCATGAAACAACACGTCCGGTACGTGTGAACGATCATCAATCATTCACCATCGTCTGATCGAGCCAGGAACCACCTGCAACTGCCATGCCGCTTTTCTTTGAAAGGTTCTGGGATTAGGAAGGGTAGGGACACCAGGTGGCCTACAACATCATATCAAGTTGGAGTCAAATAAACCTCAAAAAAAAGTTGGAATCAAATAAAAAAGGGCTCTTGATGTAGTCAATCTTAAGAACAGCATGTTATGAGCATGAATATTTTTTCAGTAAATGTTGACAGTAATATGAGCAAGCCTTCATGATATCATAGGAAAGTAACATACTGCTGTAACAGCCATTTGTAGCGATGACTGGAGTAGGCCAGCAATACGTCCAGCCATAGAAGGAGTTGACAACGTAAATGAAGCCCTTGTGTTCAATGGCATCAGAGAACCATGGAGGATGTATGATCCTGCAATGGACGTGCAGATTTATCCACTTACCGCAGTGACCTGTCAGATAGGCGAGACCACGGTTGAAGAACGCAATTAGCCTGAAGTCTTTATAATTCGCAGATCTTGTGGGCACTTGGCAGATTACAACCTTGAGCAAATCAAACTTGGTATCATGTTGGCTGCTGTAAGATTCCGAGTATTCTGGGCCGCCGTGCCAAAGCAGTGCAGTGTTAATCGAAGGAAGGGGGATCAATCGCCGGGTGTAGACCTCCACGAGCATCCAGCTGTCGCGACCGTCGACGAGCACCATCCAAGACGTGTTCATGCCGACCCAGTACATACCGTTAATGTAGTTGAGGGTGACGGGGATCGGATCGCAGTCAAGGGGGTTAATGCTCGCCACCCTACGATCGTTATGCTGCGTGACACGCCATTTCTGAAGATCAGGCGACATCAGCAAGCAAGGAGCTGGCTTAAAAAGCTCCGGCCTGAGGGCTTTGAGTAAACGGTACAGCCCCGACGAGCATGCGGCGAGCGGCATGGTACTGAGATTGTACACACGCGAAACAATGAGCTTGATTACCTCTATGGGGAGTGAACTCCAGCCACTCTTTCAGCGGACGCTGCTCGGTTCTGCCATTGTTAGTGCTTGGGTTTCGCACGAGGGGGGGGAGGCGCCTTAGCGGGAATGGAAGATTGGACGAAATTATGTGCGGACAAAGATGGAGAAGCGAATATGTGCTGCGGGAAGTGGACAGGTGATGATGACTACAGCACGCCGCTTGACTTACGAGACACATACCAGCAGCGTAGGGTCATATCGATGCCAGACAACTTGCTTGTGTGATCACAGTACTGGTACTCCCTACAGTACCTACTGCTATTCCCTAACTTTCTTGAGTAGAGTAGTAGTGGAGTAGGACTGGAGGAGTAGTATCACTCCAAAAAATACACTTCCGTGATGATAGGTGTTTGTCACAGTAGGTCGCTTTTTTGTCATGCATGTACATCCATGACAAATTTATGACAGAATCAAGATAGTCATACCTATGCTGTCGTAGAAGTTTTCCATGACATTACCAAAATTATCATCATGGAAATGTCCACTTCCATGAGAATAAATCACGCGTCACAGAAGTGCTTTCGTCAAGGGTGACCGACACGTGGCATCCACCGTAACGGAACGCCGTTAAGCTATCGGGTCGGGTTTTGGATCCGATAACCCGTTAACAGCCACGACCAATGGGGATTTTCCACGTGTAAAATCATCATTGGCTGGAGGAGACACGTGTCAACTCATCCAATGGGCGAGACGCGCCTATGATATGTTGACACATGGACCGGCCCATCAAGTTTAAATAGGCCGGCCCAACTGAAGGCCCACAAGATTTTGCGGACCATAATGGGCCGGCCCAGCTAAAGGCCCACGAGATTTTGCGGACCATAATGGGCTGGCCTAGCTAAAGGCCCACAAGATTTTGCGGGCCATAATGGGCCGGCCCAAGTAAAGACCCATAAGATTTGTGTGTGCCATAATGGGCCGGCTGAGGTAAAGGCCCACAAGATTCTTGCGGATCATGATGGGCCAGCTCAGCTAAAGGCGCACGAGATTTCACCGACATTAATGGGCCGGCCTAGCTGTAGGCCCACAAGATTTTGAGTACCCTAGTAGGCCGGCCCATTAACCGCCTGCCATGGTTTGGGCCAAATATCGGCCCATATTTGATCCGGTCCATTAATGGCCTGTCACGCTCCGGGCATAATAGTGGCCCATATGAGATCCGGCCCGTTAAAGGCCTACCACGTTCTTGGCCAAATTACGGCCCAGATCAGGTCCGGCCCTTTAAGACGCTTTGGGCTCAAATATGGCCCATATCAGATTTGGCCCATCAACTGGACACTATGCTTTTGGGCCCACTTGCTAAAGGCCCACTTAGTAATTCGGCCTGATATTAGTTTTGGCCTGTTAAGGGCCCGTTTAACATTTCGGCCCTATATTAATTTCAGCCTGTTAAAAGCCTGTCATATAGTTGGGCCTAACTATGGCCCAGTTTGCATCTGGCCTGCTCGCAGCCGATATCTGATTGGGGCAAACAAGGACCGAGACAATTTTCCGGCCTGTTGAAAGCCCATGATTTGATTCGCACAATCATGGGCCGGGGTTCATTTCGGGCTGCTGTCGGCCCGTGAGCTGATCGGCACATTTCAGGCCCAACCTACATCGTGATTGCATGACGGCCCGATTATGTACCGTAATTTACGGTTTGGCCGGTTTACTGCGAAGACAGGATATATATACAGTAAAATAACTGCAGCATCGTGAATAGGAAAAAACCTAGACTATACAATAAAGAAATTACGGCATATTACATCCACTAGGCATCAAAGTTCGCCACTATGATAATAAAGCACAAGCAGACAGCACATTACATACACTGGGCATCAAAGATCGCCACCAGTGCAAACAAACACGTCGACAAAATAATATACAAAACCGACAGCACTTCAATAGAGTTCAAGAAAGGTTAGCCCTGCTGGGGAGCTGCAGGGCAAGCAGCTGAGCAAGATGATGAGACTGCGCTTGTTCAACACTTGTATCTTCCTCACTCTAAAAGATAAACAAGCAGACAGATGACAGGTTTTGCACATAAAAGTATCAGTGCTGACAATTCATCACATTTCTTACTGACGAATAAAGTGTCACAGTTTAAATTTGCATTAACACAATATGGTATTGTTCAGGTCAAGACATGGCAGGAAATGACATTGTGAAGGAGTTCGCAGCTTCACGACACCACTGGATTACAGATCAAGAACTCATAAGTATCAATGGTTAGTGTGTTGTCAATTTATACCATTTCAGATTGGCAAACAAAGAGACGGTTTAAATAATAGTAGAATGATATGACATTGTTCATAGTCAAGACATTGCAGAATATGACATTGTGCTATAGTGGGTAGGTTCACCACACCACTAGATTACAGATGAAGAACAGAAGCATACATGCAGTGCAAAAGAAGATCACTTGCTCTGTATAGTTTAATTTACATGGTATGAAGAAGGAACTTGGTTGTACAACTGAAAACTTAAATTGAGAAAGGACGAACTTTTGTTTATGAACTACATATAATAAACTTTAAACAAGCAATTTGATGCAAACACCAAAAACAAACAACGGTTGCAGTCATGCCTAACCAAATATATACAACCAAGTTTGAAGGCTTGAGATGGGCAAACTTACATTATTGGTGAAGACAGGCTCTATAAAGGCCTTGTCCATGCTGATGGGGGGTAATTCAAGAAGTTTACCACAGAATCGTCTTCAAAAGCATTGCCTTTATTCTACATTTTGTTAAGAGTAAATATAGATGTGATAATATACAAAAAAATGGAGAATATTTAAGATAAGATGAAGAGTGATGCTACATAACCAAGTAGCTATAAATGTAAGTGCAGCAATACAGGCAAAAGGTACAGCCAAGAGCAATGCACATCTAAACTTCTTCAGTACCAACCTTATGGCAAGAGTAAATATAGATCTAATGTGTAGAAAATGGAGGGCAAAGGAAAATAAGCTGTAGAGTGATGGTACATGAACAACTACCTGTCATTATAAGTACACTGATAAAGGACAGCATGTACTTACAAGAGCAATGCAGAGCTAAAAAACATTGGCATTGGATATATTCTACACTAATGTAACCATTCATACAGATCAGATAATTTGGAGTGAACAATTGATAAGCAAGCTATCATGCATACTGCTGTCACATAATGAACCAGGTATGTATGGAAGTACAGTGATACAAGACAACAGGTACTAACAAGAGCAAAGTGGCGGGCGGCATATTTGTGATATCCTGTCGTTCTTGTCAAACCGGAGTTCTTCTTCGAGCAGATTTCCTGCAAAAAAGATTCGTAAGGCACATGCGGAAAAGTAGAAGTTCAAATTTTCATGTGATTTCATAGACAGTACCTCATCCTGGGAACGAGACCAGTGCATAATAAGGTTTTTCCGTTCAATGTCTTCTAAATTTAGCACAGGAGACTTCACCGGAAATTCGTTTATAGACTTGCCATCAAAGTGTGATTTCCTCAGGTAACACCAATACTGCTGCAATGCTTCCTTGAAAAGCACAAGCGAGCTTTGCTCGTCATGACTATCCAGATTGACCCTCGCCTAGTTAAAACAATGTAATGTAAAACATTGATGTGTTCAATCAGCAGAAAACAGGAAAAGAATAACCATAAATAATAGCACTTACACGTAAGTTGGACAGGAAGATGTGAAAATGGTGTTTGTCTTCACAATAATCTTCCCATGATGGGAATATATGCACGTAGTCCCTAACAACATTGAAAGCATTGTCTTTTAAACTGGGAATAAATGGAATGGGGTTCCAATCTGCAGGAATTGGTCGTCTCTACAGTTGGGATAGGTCTTCGGCCGGTGGACTTGCTGTACTTTTTGCTGGAGTGGGATTTTCCTGTGGTACAGCTGGTGCTATGGCAAATGAAATCGGTATACCTTTTGTTGGAGTGCAGGTCTTGTGTGGTGGGGCTAGTGGTGTGGCCAGCGAAGTATGGGTACAGTCTGTTGGAGTCGGTCCTACGTTTTGTGTCACTGGTTGTACAGCCAATATAAGTGGGATGTTGTCTGATTTCTCCAGCACCACCACGTTTTTCAAGGACTTTGCTGGTGCTCCTTCAGGTTCGGCAATCACCCTCTTCCTTTTTGATGTCTGATGCACCAGAACAGCATTTGAGTGGAAAAACATGGTACGATGACAGATGGAATATGTATTGATAATGGATGGGCATGGCATCTTGACATATATAATGAGTAAACTAAGCAGATGGCGGTGCAACAAAGTAAAAGAAATGCAAGACGACATATGCAAGATACGCGCAATCAATAAAACCTTGCCAAATTAGAACAGGCACCTTGATGGGTGAACAGGACAGGTCATCTGCCTTTGACTCCTCGAGGTTAGAATAGTCACTAGGATGATATTCTGAACAAGAATCACCAGGTGGGGAGCGTACGAGTTTTATTGCTTCCAGAATGGCACTCAATGCCTTGGTGCCAATTTTGTAAGTCATTGTAGTGTTCCACAATATTCTTCTAATGCGCGGATTCTGATATTCATTGTAATTGCGTATGATATCTGAGAACCATGAAAACATAAATAGTTGTGAGATTATCTTTGTAATGCAGATGATATTCTAATATAGGGGCGCCCCTGTAAACACTTGTGTGCTATCACTGGATTCTGATGAGAGAGCTCACGTGTGCTGTAATATGGTGCATGCATTTATATAATCTGGCACAAGTACACAAAAAAATAGGCTCCAGAAGTAAGGATAGCTGGCAGATGATAAGTTCATAATATACTGTATAGAGAGTTTATTGCCAAACCATGATAACAAGAGCACACAGCAACTAGGCAGATCATAGTGTACATAACAGGGGTACACCATAACCAGGATATATAAATCGGGAAAGTGGAACTGGCTGGAAATTATGGTGTTGTATTACTGCTAGTAATTGAAAGCCTATCGATCACGTACAGGCCAGCTCTATTAGCTGTTAGACTGCAGATGTCTCTGCTCCCCTTCCTGACAAGGAACATACTGTGCTTCCCATACAGAACACCGCATGGGCCGCCGGCCGAACCACCGGCCCCACAGCCTATGTCCCTCTGCCACTCCCACTCCCACCCCCGCCCCCACCCGCGTCGAGTTTTCTTTGTTCGACGAGGCCCCACCACCGCCCCCCACAACCACCGTCCCCACCCGAGCCCCTTCGATCGCACCGGCGAACTCCGGCGAGCTCTGAAAAATCGACTGACCCAATTTTGAAATTTAGTCTACTGTGATTTAACTAGTGTGAAATATAAAAGGGAAAAACCGTGAGCATTGCGAGTATGGTGTTGAGCGTGCCATGGCGGATCTGAAGGTGCAAACCGGACAAAGGCAACTTCGCAACCGAGACAAGAAATCAGAGTAAAGCAGTGGCGGTCTATTTTCTTGTTGCGATAAATAAGTTGAGCAGATACGAAAGAGTACCGCCTCTGGTGCGGCGCCGTGTACGCATCTGCTGAGAATTTGACGGTGCTACGGTAGTGATGGTTGTCGACGGTGTGGAAGCAGATCTAGGAGGGTAGACGGTGGCGGTGGGGCGCGGTGGACGAGACGGTCGTAGGAGCGGCGCCGGCAAGGTGGACGACGGCGGGGATGAAGCGAAAGGACGGGAAGCAAGGATCCCGGTCCGAAGCCGTGGATGAGAGAGGTCGATCTCTTGTAATGGACGGCGGCGTCGGGGTATCAGTTCCGGCATGGTGGAGCAGGACGGCGGTGGATGGGGTGGCGGACGGCGGCAGCGGACAGAGGAGGGTGGAGTGGAGAGGGTGTTTTGGCGCCCACAGAGTACGAATGGGGAAAAGGGAGGTAGAGAGGAAGGGGGAACCATGTATTCAGGGCGCGCTTGTCTCAAATGCGAGGAAATTTACAAACTTAGCCCACGTTTCAAATTTCTACTACATCACAGCAACACTAGTCGGTTGGGGATAGGACGGTAATCTCGCATACATCGAATATTTGCCAACGAGAGTTTGTTTTTGGCGCCCACCATGTATGAATATGAATCGGGGAGGGAGTCAATTTTGGCCGAGGACACATTGTGTTTTGGCGCCCACCGTGTATGAATCCGAGTGAGAGGCGGTTACATCACGTTTGGGTGACATTACAAACCTACCCCTATTGAAACCTATAGAAATCCAGCATATAGGCTTTGCGTGGCAGGGATAGGCAGTAGTGATTTCCATCTCGCAGATTTTGGTTTCGGGCGGTTACTGCGACTTTCCCCGCTTCGTTCAAATTTTGCAGAGTGCACGTTTACCGTGCCAACTCAATTCGAATCCCGTTTGTATTCTTTTTTTTCGGGCGGGATCCATTTTCAATTGGAATTACATTCTATATACATCATTTTTTTATATATACTTTCAAAAGCATAACAAAGAATTCTGCTCCTTTATATGTATAATATGATTTACAAATTCAACGATCTCGAAATCTTAAGGTTGAATTTGAAAAAAATTAACCTAATTATGTTCTACTAAAAGGTATGGATCAGTAATATCTACATATTAAATAACATAGATGTGCGTGAATTCATATGAGTATGCATGTTTGATAGATCAATTTTGGTTCGAGTATGGATTACATGTATCATCATCTCAAATTCAAATATTTGAATCCCTTTTTTGTTCACTCCTTTCACGCCCATCTCTCTCACATGCATGCTCCTTCAGGTAGCTATCACTCTCTTTTCTCCAGCTCACCCGCACGCTCACTTCATGTTGCTCCTATCCTCGCAAACATGGTCTCTCGAGGTCTCCCTTGAGAAGTGTCACACTCTCCCTATCATTATACATTACACGGTTTTCATTATCTCTCACATCTATACTGTTCTCTGGTATCACTCGGTACCTAAGCTTTCTTTTTCACCGCCAAACACACAGTCTCCACTTGTCTTTCACTTTGTCTTTCTCTCTATGGGATTCTCTCACACACCCTATATGTCTCTACATATGACTCATACCACTAAAATTACTCTCTCTATCTCTCCTGTAGACACAACATTTGTTGCGGTCTCCTTTTCGTCTCCATCCCAGACTGACATTATTCATTTGTTTACCGATCAGACAACCCCGACTACCGTCTCCTCTCTCTCTCTCACAGACACAAACGCACAACTCCTGCTTCCACTCCCCTTCCCGACTACCATCTCTCTCTCACACACAAAACTCTCGCTTTCGCACCCCGACTCGTATTTCTCTCACAAACACTTATCGACTAGCTAGCCTCTAGATAGGTTTATACACCCGCACACTCGTGCTTCCACCATCGCATACATGTCTCTCTCCCGCTCCTTGTATCTATGTAGATTTTTCTTCCCTTCTTGAGACACGCCCTCTCGATCGTGCCCACACACACTATCGCCTCATTTTAAGCTGATACCTATTGTCGGTGTCAAAACCGGCGGATCTCGGGTAGGGGGCCCGAACTGTGCGTCTAGGCCGGATGGTAACAGGAGGCAGGGAACACTTTGTTTTACCCAGGTTCGGGCCCTCTCGATGGAGGTAATACCCTACTCCTGCTTGATTAATATTGATGATATGGGTAGTACAAGAGTAGATCTACCACGAGATCAAGGAGGCTAAACCCTAGAAGCTAGCCTATGGTATGATTGTTGTGTATGGAGTTGATTCCCCCCTATGGACTACAACCCTCCGGTTTATATAGACACCGGATAGGGTTAGGGTTACACAGAGTCGGTTACAATGGTAGGAGATCTTGAATATCATATCGCCAAGCTTGCCTTCCACGCCAAGGAAAGTCCCATCCGGACATGGGACGAAGTCTTCAATCTTGTATCTTCATAGTCCAGGAGTCCGACTGAAGGTATAGTCCGGCTACCCGAACACCCCCTAATCCAGGACTCCCTCAGTAGCCCCCGAACCAGGCTTCAATGACGACGAGTCCGGCACGCAAATTGTTCGGCATTGCAAGCGGGTTCTTCTCCAAATCTTGTGTACCTGTAGGAATAATGTCCGATTCTTGTAGTGCTCCTCGGCTTCCATGCCCAATAATGGCCGTCTTCCACGTGTAAAACAAATGCGAAAAGCCGGGGCATTTTTACATTCACACCCCTAGCTGTATAAACGAGCCGCCTATTTAACGGGATGGGGATTTAGGTCCAAACCACATCTTCTCCCTTCCGCGAGTTATCATTAGAGCGCTTCCAGCAAAGGTTCATTCCAACATGACCAGTCGTCGTAGCTCCTCCCCTCGCCCCGCCGGTCCTAAACCCGGGGACTGGGAGAGTTGCACCATCTCGCATAGAGAGTTAGCGTTGCTTTAGGCCAAGGGATTTCTCCCTCAAGCATACATGGTCCCGGTCCGAGCCGGTCTCGCCACCTACAATGGCGGAAAACAAGCGGAGAGCACCCCCAATCCTTCTAAAGGAGAGCGGGTGTGCCTTGTCCCCTATCTATTAAGGGGACTGGGATTTCCAATTCACCCATTTCTCCGCGGGCTTCTGGAGTTTTACGGCCTCCAACTCCACAATCTCACGCTCGCCTCCGTATTGCATATTGCGGGTTTCGTCGCCCTTTGCGAGCTATTTTTAGGCGTTGAGGCTCATTTCACACTGTGGAAGAGGTTATTCTGCGTGGTGCCCCGTTCTCAAAAGGGGTCCATATACCAAGTGGGCGGAGCCAAAGTATGGCGCATCGCCGGGACCGGATACCTATCCGGAACCCCAAAGGAAGCGTTCGAGGACTAGGCTTCGGAATGGTTTTATATAGATGACGTCCCGCTACCGGACCCTATCCGGGTCGGTCTCACTGAGTTGAACAGTGCTCCATTGAAGAAACGCTTGAGCTGGCGTGCGCGGAGCTCTCAGAGAGAAAACGGCAGAGACGTCCTTTACCTGATGGGCCGGATAAGACTAGTGGCTCATTCCGGACTAACCATGATTGGAGTCATGGCCGCATGCATTATGCGGGGGGTGCAGCCGCTTCAATATAGAGGCCTCCTAATGTGGGATTTCAACGGGGAGGATGATGCCACCCGTTACGGCCGTAAGGGGCCGGCCTCAGCTGCCGCTCTAGAAAAGATCTTATCCTCTTTGTACAAGGGAGAAAAGGAGGAATTCCTCCGCGTCAACCCGCAGGCCGGATTCAGTATGTACGATCCTCCAAGTTGGGTAAGTGAATAATTGTGCTTGCCCATTTGTTTTATACTCCCGTGGTTAGATAGGTAGTCTAACGACTTCAATGCAGGAACTGCGACAGGAGGTAAAGGATATAAGCAGCCGCCCTCCACAGCCCGAGGACCCAGAACGGTCCCTCGATCCGGACTCCGAAGAGGATCCGGGCATATCGGTGGAGCTTATCGACGGGGTGTTCTATCAGCTAAGCAAGGACAATACCTTGGTAGCCATCATGGCTGATTACCCAGGGTTAATCCCGGCCTCCTAGGTGACGGAAACCGGAGTCTCATTCCCTTGAGAGGGATTCCACTCTCACGTATTCTGGTGTTTCTGACGACAACCGTATTTTGCAGGGGAGATTTCCGAGGCAGGAGGCCGATCCTGCGGCGGCTAGCCAACGAGGGGCCGCGGAGCCCCATGGGGCAAAAAGGGATGAAGTCCGGACTGAGGTGCCGGCGCAAAGGTATAGTGCACCCTCTGTTTCCCTGGAGTTATTCCGTCAGGGCATATTAACGTTCGTGCTATCTTCAGAACGAAGAGACCTCGCCGGACTACATCCGGAGAGGTTGCCAATCGCGCCTCCACCAGCCAGGCTCCAACGTCTGGCCAGGAAGCGGAGGCGAGCACGAGGCGCTCACCGGACGCTCCTCCGACAGGGGATGCGGACGGGCTGTCTGCCACAAACTCTGAAGTGGAGAGTGCCATGAACCACAGGCGTCGCCGGACAATTCTACACGACGCTTGTTTCTCCCAAGAGGCTTTAGATGCCTTTAATTCGGGAGATGCGTACCTCCATGCCGCTCAAAATGGCTTAGCCAGAGCCACGGAGCAGTATGTGAAAGACATACGGGTAAGAAAATTTTGGTTTAAATATATATATATATATGCCAATAGCCCCGAGACTTGAAACAGTTGGAGCAACTGATTTAAGGATCATTTAATATGCAGGTTCTTACAGAGAAGAATATTGTACTGTCCTGGGAGCTGAAAAAGTGCAAGGCCCAACTAGAGGCCGCACTAGCCGCAGCAGGGGAGCCCAAAGAGACCCCCTCAGGTAAGATACACTTTGAAAGATTAGTATTGTGTGGTGTGGGTGCAAATCTGACAAACCAAATTGCAGATGGCGCCGGACTTGATCCGGACAAGCAACAACTCTTACACCTGCTAAAGGCCGGTGAGAGTATGTTGACAAGGGCGAGGCGAGAGAAGAATGATCTTCAGGATGCCAACACCAAGCTGGACATCGAACTTAAAGATGTTCGTGGCCAGCTGTCGGACTCCACAAAGGAGAATCAGCGGCTTCGACGCGGCATTTTTAGTAAGTGCTTGAATGAACTTTGAAAAAAAAAGAGTTCGGCGAGGAAGTCGACTAACAGAGTAATGTCTATAGGTATGCTCAGAGGTCGTCCTGCAGAGGAGATGCCCGGTTCTACGGGTGACCTTCTTCCCGAACTCATGCAACTGCACGAGTGAATTTGGCAGGCGATGCGAGGTGTTACCCAAGCCTTATGGCCTGCCCACTCCGTGCCCGAGAGCCTTGGAGAGCTTGCGGAGAAGCTGAAGGGAGCTCAGCGGCGCTTCCGGTTGTGGAAGATATCAGCCTGCCGACAAGGCGCTCGGGAAGCCTGGGCCATGGTGAAGACCCATTTTACGAAGTCTGACCCGAACCACATGGCCGAGGTCGGACCAGTGGGGCCTGACGGGAAGGAGATCCCTGTGAGCTTAGTATACGGCCAAGTAGAGTTGGCCGCAAAGTATTCCCAGTAGGACTGTAAATTAGACAACCTGTTAGATGGTATAGAAGAGGAATACAATCAGTCAGAATGACTATGTAATTTTGAATTGACATGTGTAATGCCTTCTAGCCGGATTGTAGATCGTTTGTCGTTGCCGACCTTTTCGCTTCAACCTCGAGACCTGACGGTCTGGAGTGTGTCCGAATACCATAGCGGTTATATAAGAACCATGGTATGCGTGGAGACCAGGCGTAGGGGTCATTAGTGCTTTATCAGACAAGTGCCCAACTAGTTATGTTATATTACATGGTTAGTAAGAAACATCTTCCAGAGAGAATAGTTCCGTTAGGGGTTCCTTTCGCTGGGAGGCATGCCCTAAAGTGCATGTACGGACTGCGTAAAAAGACGCAGAAAAAAGCATCTGGGGGCGCATAAAATGGGTAAAAAGATCATCTTTTATCTCACCGACCGAATATTCCCTTAAGAACGCTAGCTTTCGGCTTCACCCAGTCTGAGGTACACATTCGGCTGACCCGGCAGTAACAATCGCAGAGGTGCTCCCTTTACCGCCTAGCCGAACAATCGGGAACGTAGGGGTAAGCACAGGAGCCAGGCAACCCAGCTTGGCCAAAACTTAAGTCATATCGATGCATATAATGGTGAAGAAAAAGGTACATGCGGAAGTTTGACGCATGTGTTGGGCATGAAGCCCATATAAATAAGCTTCTGTTAAAGAAGCCCCCAGGTTTAATGAGTGCGAGTGGCGCATCACAAGATGAGCCTTTAAGGGCTATAAAAGAAAAGAGGGGAAGGAGAGAAATGTAAGATAGAAAAAATGCAAAAAATGGACAGAGGAAGGAGACGAACACATAGTCCGGCGCTAGGCATAGAATCTTCGGAGACGGGTGGCGTTCCATGGGTTCGGCTCGAGTCGGTTATCCGACGCATCTCGCAGGCGGTACGCCCCGCCAGTCAGGACTTGGTCGATTATGAATGGACCTTCCCACTTGGGCTTGAGTTTGTCCTTTTTCTTATCCGGCAGGCGTAGAACTAGTTCGCCAACATTGTAATTTTTGGCCCGTACTTCTCTGCTTTGATATCTTCAGGCCTGCTGTTGATAAAATGCGGAACGGGCCTTTGCCACGTCACGCTCCTCCTCCAGGGCGTCCAAGTTGTCCTGCCGATCGAGCTCGGCTTCTCTTTCTTCGTACATGTGCACTCTAGGTGAGTCATGAATTACGTCACAGGGCAGAACTGCCTCTGCGCCGTACACCATAAAAATGGTGTATATCCGGTGGTGCGATTTGGCGTGGTCCGTAGCCCCCATAGCATGGAGTCGAGCTCCTCTACCCAGTGCGTGTTAGATTCCTTGAGGGACCGCACCAGTCTGGGTTTAATGCCGCTCATGATAAGACCATTTGCACGTTCGACCTGGCCGTTGGTTTGTGGGTGATAGAAGGAAGTAAATCGAGCTTGATGCCCATGTTTTTCAACCAGAGTTTTACCTCGTCGGTGGTAAAGTTTGTACCGTTATCGGTTATGATGCTGTGGGGGACGCCATAATGGTGTACAACCCCGGATATGAAGTCTATCACAGGTCCGGATTCGGCCGTTTTAACCGGCTTGGCTTCTATCCATTTGGTGAACTTATCCACCATGACCAGTAAGTATTTTTTCCTATCGGTCCCACCTTTAAGGGGTCCGACCATGTCAAGCCCCCAGACTGCAAAAGGCCAGGTGATGGGTATAGTTTGGAGTGCGGTAGGTGGCATATGGCTTTGGTTTGCAAAAAGTTGGCAACCAGCGCATCGTTGGACTAGGTCCTGAGCGTCTGCCCGGGCCGTCGGCCAATAAAAGCCTGTACGGAAAGCCTTGCTAACAAGGGACCGAGCAGCGGCATGGTGACCACTGAGTCCGGCATGAATTTCAGCCAGAAGGTTCCGCCCTTCCTCTTCGAAGATGCACCTTTGAAGGACTCCGGTAGTGCTTTTCTTATAAAGCTCTCCCTCATAGACTCTATAGGCTTTAGATCGCCGCACTACGCAGCGGGCCTCGTTTTGGTCCTCCGGGAGTTCATGCCTAGTAAGGTAGGCTAGGAATGGTTCTGTCCACGGGGCGATGACCGCCATTATTACATGGGCTGAAGGTGTAATTTCATTGGCAGAGCCTCCAATTGTGTCAGATTGTTCGGCGTCGAGTGGTGCGGCTGGGTCCGGGCTGTTATTTGCGGGTTCCCCCTCCCATGCTACGGATGGTTTGAACAATCTTTCCAAAAAGATGTTGGGGGGGACTGCGTTGCGTTTTGCTCCAATGCGTGCCAGGACGTCCGCTGCTTGATTGTTTTCTCGGGCTATATGGTGAAACTCCAGCCCTTCGAACCGAGCTGACATTTTTAGGACAGAGTTGCGGTAAGCTGCCATTTTTGGGTCCTTGGTGTCGAAGTCTCCATTTATTTGGGATATCGCGAGGTTTGAATCCCCGCGTACCTCTAGGCGATGGATACCCATGGATACTGCTATCCGGAGACCGTGTAGGAGGGCCTCATATTCGGCTGCATTGTTGGAATCCGTGTACAGGATCTGGAGCACATATTGGACTATGTCTCCTGTGGGGGACGTCAACACGATGCCAGCCCCCAGTCCCGCCAACATTTTGGAGCCGTCGAAATGCATAATCCAGTTTGAATGTGTCATACTCTTTAGGGAGCTCGGCCTCCGTCCATTCTGCGATGAAGTCGGCCAAAACTTGCGATTTAATAGCTCGCCGTGGCTTGTAGGTTATATCGAACGGGAGGAGCTCGATGGCCCATTTCGCAACCCGGCCCGTTGCGTCGCGGTTGTTGATAATATCGTTGAGTGGTACTTCCGAGGCTACTGTTATGGAACACTCTTGAAAGTAGTGTCGTAGCTTCCGGGATGCCATGAATACCGCGTATGCAATCTTTTGGTAATGCGGGTACCGTGATTTGCATGGGGTGAGGACAGTGGACACGTAGTAGACCGGCCTTTGAAGGTGGAATTTGTGTCCATCCATTTCCCGCTCGACAACGAGTACTGCGCTAACAACTTGATGTGTTGCTGCAATGTACAATAACATTGGTTCGCCGATGATTGGCGCGGCCAGGACTGGGTTTGTTGCCAATATGGCTTTTATTTCATCAAGTCCGGCCGTGGCGTCATCTATCCACTTGAAGTGTTCGGTGCGCCGAAGGAGGCGATAAAGGGGTAGTGCCTTTTCTCCCAAGCGGGAGATGAAGCGGCTTAAAGCCGCCACGCATCCGGTTAATTTCTGTATTTGTTTGAGGTCCTTTGGGATATCCAATTGTGACAAAGCTCGGATCTTGGCTAGGTTTGCTTCAATTCCTCTTCCGGATACAATGAAGCCCAAGAGCTTTCTGGCTGGAACGCCGAAGACGCATTTTTCTGGGTTGAGCTTGATGTCATATTGTCGGAGGTTATCAAATGTACGCCTCAGGTCATCTACTAGAGATTCGACATGTCTTGATTTGACGACCACATCATCCACATACGCCTCCACTGTTTTGCCGATCTGGTTAGCCAGACATGTCTGGATCATGCGCTGATATGTTGTGCCAGCATTTTTCAGCCCAAAGGGCATTGTGTTGAAGCAGAATGGTCGTATGGTGTGATGAGTGCTGGTGCGGCTTGGTCTGATTCTGCCATCTTGATTTGATGGTAACCGGAGTATGCGTCGAGGAAACACAACGAGTCGTGTCCTGCGGTGGCATCGATAATTTGATCGATACGGGGGAGGGGGAAGGGATCCTTTGGGCAAGCCTTGTTAAGGTCTTTAAAGTCGACACACAGGCGCCAGGATTTGTCCTTCTTTGGTACCATCACCAGGTTTGCTAGCCAGTCCGGATGTTTTATGTCTCTAATGAATCCGGCCTCCAATAGCTTGGCTAGCTCTTCTCCCATAGCCTGTCTCTTGGGTTCGGAAAAACGCCAAAGGGCTTGTTTGACAGGTTTGAATCCTTTTAGGATATTTAAGCAGTGTTCGGCCAGCCTGCATGGGATCCCTGGCATGTCTGAAGGGTGCCAGGCAAAAATGTCCCAATTCTCTCGTAGGAACTCTCGCAGTGCGGCGTCTACATCAGGGTTCAGTCATGCCCCGATGGAAGCTGTTTTATTGGGGTCCGTTGGGTGGACCTGGAATTTGACTATTTCGTCAGCTGGCTTGAAGGATGTGGATTTGGATCTTTTGTCGAGTATCACATCATCCCTGTTAACCGTGGAGTGCAGCGCAGTCAGTTCCTCAGCCGCTAAGGCTTTGGATAGTGCCTCAAGGGCTAATGCGGCCGTCTTGTTTTCGGCGTGGAGTGCTATGTCCGGATCACTAGCTAGAGTGATAATTCCATTTGGCCCGGGCATCTTAAGCTTCATGTACCCGTAATGGGGTATCGCTTGGAAGATTGTGAATGCTTCCCGCCCTAGTAAGACGTGATGTCCGCTTTTAAATGGGGCCACCTGAAACGTGACTTCTTCGGACCTGTAATTATTCGGCGTGCCGAACACCACATCTAGTGTGATTTTTCCTGTGCAGCGCGCTTCCCGACTGGGGATTATTCCTCTAAAGGTTGTGCTGCTTCGCTCGACGCGGTTCCAGTCTATTTCCATTTTTTGAAGGGTTTCCTCATAAATGAGGTTCAGTCCAATGCCTCCATCCATGAGCACCTTGCTGAGGCGAAAGCCGTCCACTATGGGGCTGAGGACCAATGCGGCTGGGGCTTGGGCTGTTCGGAATCTAGGTTCATCACTTGCGTTGAAGGTGATAGCAGTGTCGCTCCATGGATTTATTGTTGCAACTTGATAGACCTCGGCGAGGCTGCGGAGTGTTCTTTTTCGCATATTGTTTGATGCGAAAGTCTCGAAGACTGTGAGAACGGTACTAGTGTCCTCGGGCTGGCTTTCTGCGGCCTCCAGAATTAAGAGGTTCTCGCCAATTTTGGCCACCTGCCGGAGTATCCAACATGCTCTAAGGCTGTGAGTTGGTGTGGCGTCCCCTGTGCTGTGAATTCTACAGGGTCCATCAAGCCACCTTTCCAGTATGGTTCCATGCCCTATAGAGGGTTTTGGCTTTTTGGTGTTTATCCCGGGTGTCCTGTGATGATGCACCCTCTTAGTTCGGACAGGATTACTATTCAAGGCCGGATTATCCCAAAAATTTATTTTGGTTTTCTAGGCGCTTTCCATCGCACAGTATTTTTGTACTATGGACGCCAAGTCAGCGAAGCGTGTGATATCACGACGACTTACGGCGTTGAGGATTCCCTTGTCCGTGCAATTACTGCAGAAAATTGAGATTGTGTCTCCCTCGCGGCAATCCTTTATCCTTTTCATAACCAGGAGGAATCTGGCCCAGTAATGATGTACTGTTTCTTCAGGCCTCTGCCTGACTTGGCAGAGATCGCTTATGTTCGGGTGGGCGGGTGTCATTGAATCTGAAACCTCACCCAATCCAAGATTCGGAGGCCCAAGAGTTTTCGAACTCTGAAGTTCGGATTCTTGGATGTTATCCAACGAATCCGGCCCGTTGCCTGATCCTAAGCTCAGGTTTTGAGTTACATCCTCCCCTCCGCGGGTATCCGGCTTGAAGGGGTCGGGAATTCGGACATAGCTAGTCCTTAAAATAGATGAAGGGTCGCCGCACTGCGCCTCTACCACGGCAACGTGGTGGGTGACTCGGGGGGAGTTAATTTCTCTTAGATCGGGTTTAAGCCCAACCTGGTCGTAATCCGTAGCGACCCCCAGGGCGGCGATGCGATCCAAGAGCTCGTTTATGGAAGAGAGCTCCATCGGATCTAGCTGCTCGACGAGCTCCGAGCCGACGTGTAGGTTGCTTTTGATGACCCGAGAGGTCACCCTCGGTGCAACAGCCGAACAGGCGGTCATGAGGAAACCACCTAGCCGGAGGGTTTGGCCGACAGCCAAGGCTCCCTTAGCAACGGCGCCATCTTTGAAGACGGAAGAAGGCATCCTTCATGATTGTGACGGCACAGAGGAACTCTCAATGAAAGCACCAATGTCGGTGTCAAAACCGGCGGATCTCGGGTAGAGGGTCCCGAACTGTGCGTCTAGGCCGGATGGTAACAGGAGGCAGGGAACACTTTGTTTTACCCAGGTTCGGGCCCTCTCGATGGGGGTAATACCCTACTCCTGCTTGATTAATATTGATGATATGGGTAGTACAAGAGTAGATCTACCACGAGATCAAGGAGGCTAAACCCTAGAAGCTAGCCTATGGTATGATTGTTGTGTATGGAGTTGATTCCCCCCTACGGACTACAACCCTCTGGTTTATATAGGCACCGGATAGGGTTAGGGTTACACAGAGTCGGTTACAATGGTAGGAGATCTTGAATATCGTATCGCCAAGCTTGCCTTCCACGCCAAGGAAAGTCCCATACGGACACGGGACGAAGTCTTCAATCTTGTATCTTCATAGTCCAGGAGTCCGGCTGAAGGTATAGTCCGGCTACCCGAACACCCCCTAATCCAGGACTCCCTCACCTATCGCACACACACTCCTTGTGTCTTTGTCACACATGCACTCCGTCCTCCTCCACTCGCCCTCTCTCTCACACACACATGGGCTTTTTGCAACAACTAGCAAGATGCCCATGCGTTGCACGGAACATCAAGATGCATTTGTATGAGTAGTTTATCTTGTGGGGGAAAAGGATGAACGAGGGAAGGCCTTATTTGCAAATGTGGAGAGGGGTGTGGGTATCTTTTTGCAAAATTGCCATAGTTTCCTTCCTATCCGTCAGATATAGATCGGACGGCCTATATTGCAGGATGGCAGGCACATGATCATCACCGACAATGCTTATTATAAGAGTAGGGATAAAAAATTGAGTTGGTGATGATGGTGGGCCTGCCATCCTACAATGTAGGTCGTCTGATTTATATCTGACGGATAGGAAGGAAAATATGGCAATTTACCCGCACTCTTCACCACATTTGCAGATAAGGCCTTCCCTCGTTCATCCTTTTCTCCCACAAGATCCTGATGTTCCGTGCAACGCACGGGCATCTTGCTAGTAAGAGTAGAAATTAGACATATACCACTTCTCGAATCTTGAAACCAACAACATTCCTCCCTTATCTCATGAAAACCGCCAAAGGAATATATTTTGAGTGAAACATAACATATTTTTAGTGATATACGTATTTCAAAGCTAGACTTTTTTCTATCAAATCGGTGAATATGTATTAATCCAGTGGCGGAGACAGGCCTGGGGCAGCTAGGGCTATAGCCCCAGGCCTAGAAACAACTTCCTTTGTAATTTCTTCATGCAAAGCATAGAAAATCATAGAAGTTTATCACTCAACATAGCACAGCCCTAGGCGTAATCTGCATCTAGCTCCGCCACTGTATTAATATACTTTGATCGTGTGGCAACGCATTGGCACATTGCTAGTAGTTATTATAATTTTTTGGACACCAGACAAATGGTGGAGTACATATACGAAGAGAAGAGGCGCACGCACGAAGTCGGCCTCTCGCTGTCTCGCACACATGAGTATTATGTACAGGTGACGTTAACAAATAAACTCTAAAACCCTAGGGGCACGATTGCTGCATTCACGGGTACCGGGTACGTGGTGGAGCACCTTTGTAGGAATAGTCAGCTCGCGTGATAATTTGATCCGTAGGAGTTGATGGTCGGGACCACAGGTGAACGACTTGGAGCGCGGTGGCTCGCCAGTTGCCACAGATCGAGTAGCCATGTTTAAAATATCGTTTTTTAGCGGGGTTAAGAGTTCCGATTTTCAATGGCGCATTATAAATAGTATGTAGTTTTTAGAACGATTGGTATGGAGCGAAAATGGAATTCATAGTACTACGTACCTCCTTGGCGTATGGTTGTATGGTTTCTTTTTTTTCGATGGAGGTTGTATGGGTTTATGTTGCGATATGTTGAACCTGGTAGTTCTAGGGCAAATACTATGGTTTAGATTTAGATGCTGGTTTTCTTTAATGAAAATCGGAAGGGGAAACCCTTCTTCGATTAACAAAACTACTACCTCCATTCTGGTTTACTAGTCCCCATCGTACTTTGGGTCAAAGTTTGTCCATGAAGTTTACTTGTAAAATGTGAATGGAAAACGAGATTTTGTTATACCCAAACAAAAAACGACTGGAGGGAGTGATTGCTCTCACACGGACGCGACCTCTCATAGCGCAGGCATTGAACCGGCACGCCGGCCAAGAGGGCCACACTCGCTGCAGGCCCAGCTAAGCATGCCTCCTCGCCGCGTGCAACCAGCCTAAGACTGCCCCGCCTTCCTTCATTGAATCCACGCGTGTGCCGGCAACACGTCCTTCCGCGAGCCGGCAGGCATTTTAGAACACAAAAAATGACTAAAATATAATTAATTTACGCATGGTCTTGACTTGTTGTGCTCGCACTGGTAGCAGGAACTAGTAGAGGATTTTCTTTATTTATAACTCTCCTCACATTTTTTTGGCTTTGAAGTGAAACATGGTTGTGGACATTATGTATGAATGTGCAGATATCTGTGAACATGAGTTTGATGTGGAAGTTGAACTTGGAATGTCGGGCTTGCGCGTGAACTATACCATGTCCAATGCTTCGTCTGTTATTGTTTGGAAAGTAATTGCTGTTATTACATGACCCGAAAAAAAACATTTTGTGCCACATCAGTAGATGCATGGACATCACAATAGGCATGCTGACTGGATAAACATTTGAACCTAGCTATTATGAAGGAAATTTTGTATTGACAACAGTTTTAGATAGCAGGAGGCGCCTAGCCTGCTCTGCCTCTGCTAGCTTATTTCTGGCTTCTTCCATCTCTTCTTTGGCTTGGGTGAATAGAGCATCTGATTGCTCTTTTCGCTTCTTCAGGAACTTGGCTACATTCTCAAGGGCTGCTGCACGCTTTCTTTCAGCCTTTACTAATGCCATGAGGACACAAACAGCTAACGACTCCACCTGGCTTGTGTGTAATCTAGCATCATCTGGGAATTTGCACCTTGTGTCTAATCCAGCATCATTAGGGAACTGGCACCTTGTGTGTAATCCAGCCCCATTTTGGAAACATGATCTCAAGGTTGACCATACTTCCCTCCTCGCAGGAACTTCATCCTGACATGAAGTTACTTCTTTTTAGATCAATACTCAGAGCAACCTAGATCCATTTAGTAGAAGCCAGATAAACAGAACTCCGAGAAGTGAATTCAAAAGGAAAAAAATAAATAAAAACAGACTACAAGGTGAGAACACCCACTTCCTACATCAAGCTAAAAACGAAAGCATTAGGACGATTAAGACTCTTATTATTACACATCGAAGAACACCACGCTTAAGAGAAACAGAAACTACAACATATACACATCAAAGAACACGAGGCTACACGAAAGTAATTGAAAGGGTGTTACTTAGCAAAGCTCGTTTTACAGGTTCGGTGCAGCTCCTCTTTAACTTGCCACGCTCCTTGAAGATGTCCCGAATATCCCGTGTTTGGTCTTCATTGCTCCTCTGCATGTTCGCACTCGTGGTTTTAAAATCTCAACATGGCAAGAAAAATATACTACTAGTAATACTCGCGCATCTTGTGGGCAACATTAAAGCACTTGTCTGCCATGTTAGAGCATCTCCAACAAGATAAACTACTCATACAAATGCATCTTGATGCGTGCAACGCATGGGCATTTTGCTAGTTCTAAAAACCTTTCCATCATTTGCCACACTACTGGTTGCAGATGAAAAACCTACCCAAGCACAGCGCGATACAGGAGCGACACACAATTACAAGCTGATATTCTGTTGGACAATGGAGGCTATAACCAATTACTTTTACGAGAACAATAGCACCCAGGAAATTTGAAGGGTAGGTATGAAATTGCACATGTACTGCTAAGTGATTCAATACACACATTACCAATCGAGGAGGAGAACGATGGTCGCGGCGGCCTCTGTGAGTCATGGTCGGCAACGGGAGTCAGTTTATTGTCCACGGCGGTGGTACTTCTGCGCTTGGCGTCGGCTTCCGGGAAGCAGATCCGAGACCGTGGAAGACGATGCCGGGGAAGCGGCTCCGTGTACGACGACAACGGTGGACCGGCTCCAGTGCGGCGTACGAGGTCGTCGATGAGGCAGATGCGCTGCAGTGGATGAGTCGCCGATGTAAAGGGGAGGAGCACGAAGGCTCTGGTGTCGTGGAGAAGTCTATTTTGCGGTGGGGATAGAAAATGGGGAGTATTCAGGTGTACTACTCTGGGTGCCGGGTGGGGTTGGCTGGGTAGGGTGAACCTGAAGTTACGAAAACAGCCCCCTACCAAGCATCATCTGTAGGCCTGTTCCGAAGGCTATGATGGTAATTCCCACTGCTCGAATCAGGGTCGCGGGAGATTTTCCCGCCGACCTCAAAATTTTGTGACACTGGACTCCCCGTGTGGCGTGTTGAGTGATTCGGCTAAGCATCTAGCGAGTAGTAGTAGTAAACTCAGCATATTAGGTTTGACCGAAGTCAAACTTCCTAAAGTTTGACCAAGTTTATAGAAAAATATAAACATTTACCATAACAAATATGTATGATGTGAAAGTACATTCAATAATGAATCTAATGGTATTTATTTGTTATTGTATATGTTAATATTTTTTGTTATAAGCTCTCTGAGAGTTTACAAAACTTGACTTTGACCAAAGCTAATACGCGGACTTAAATAAAAACAGAGGGAGTACACATTTGTTTTCTCAGTTTGTAGTGAACTAATCATTTGTTGAAATTGTGAAATAAATATATTAGGCTATTGACTTCGAATGTAATGGTCTATACAATTCAATAGTTACAATCATTGTCGAATCCCAAGATGTATACAAGGTCTATAGTACTTCACAACATGCTCAAACTCACATAATCCCAGTCAAATGAGAATCTAAATGCATTTCATAGTTATTACTTTGTAGAATGCAACAAGAACAACCATAACTCTACATCAGCCATTATAGAAGCAACATTTTGACATATCCCAATGTGTGAATGAAACGTGCAGAGAGAGCTTTTGAAGATGGAGCAGATAGGGCGAGAAAGATTGTATGTATGTGGACGAGAGAGTAGGAATCAAACCTAACGAGACAGACAGAGAGAGAGAGGGAGAGAGAGATAGAGAGAGAGAGAGAGAAAGAGAGAGGAAGAAGTTAGGTCTGTGAGAAAGATGCATACATGTAATATACATGAGATGCGTGTGCATATGGATTCTGTATATGTGGAAGGAGAAGAGACAACATGTTTGATGAGAGAGCAGGAAAAACATGGACGAGAGGGGAAGGATCTCGCGGGTTGAGGGATTGACAATTTTGTGCGGGAGAGAGAGGGATTGGTAATTTTGTGCAAGAGAGAGAGAGAGGGCGGGGAGAGGAGTCAGTCAGCCATCGTCACATCACCCTGCTTCCAAATGACCCCACATTCTCTAGCGCGGTGTGGTCGCCGTCTTCGATCTGCTCGTTGCCCTCTTTGAAGATTGAGGTGTTGTGCATGTTGGGGTGCAAAGAAGCACAAGCGAGAGTGGTCGCCGTTTAACCTTGGATAGGGATGAATTGTGTGCTCGGGGGAGTGTGTGTGTGTGTGTGTTGTTCTGCGTGTCTCATGTATACCGTTCTCTCATGTATACACAATGTATCGGCATCTGTCTATGTCTCACTCATGCATGATCATTTGCACATTCACACCTCTCTATGTCTGTATCACACGCACACCGTCTCCACATTGCCCTTCCGCCACAACACACATATGGACACATACACACGTTCTCTCTCAGTCACACACACAAAATCAGTATTAAGAAAAACTAGGGCGCACCTAAAACGTCCAAATCCAAATAAACACGAACTACTGCTAAATTCAAATATATGGAAATATTGCAGCGTCAAGAACTTTCACAGGAAAAAAAGTTGAGTAATACTCGAGGATTGTTTTCACACACACAAAAAGGTTCGGTGGATGTCCTTCGAGCGCGACACGGTGACGCACCGTTCGATCGACCGCGCGGCCGCGGTTCATGTGCTTGCACAGGATTCTGTACCATGGCTGTGGTACTAACTAATAAAAGTGCTGCCTAAGTCTAATGTTTACGTGTACTAGTATGGTTTTCTTTTAAGTTTGACCAACCTTATATTTAAAACTAAAGTAAGCTCCCACACGCGCACTCATCAATATGCCGCCGCCGTTGCGCATGCTGGCACCCGCCTGCTCCGGCCAACAATTTCTCGCCCATGACCGCCGTGCCGCCGACATCCCTGTGCCATGAAGCCGAAGGCTCGCCCGCTCACGTCGTCTGCAGTCCCTCCTCGTGATGCAGCTGCGCTGCCAAGCACGCGAGCAGCTGGTGGAGCCGCGTCTATGCACGCAGCGTACGAAGAGGAGGACGAGCGCGTGCTCCAGCACGCCGGCAAGGACGAACTAGCATGTCATTGTCGTCTCCGCTCGCGCGGAGGAGGCACGCATGGTGGCTGTCGTGGAGGAAGCCGGTCGCGCTCGTCGAGCCCGCAAACCGGGTGCGGACGCGGAATCTACCTTCGAGACCTTGAATGCGGGGAACGTAGCAGAAATTCAAAATTTTCTATGCATCACCAAGATCAATCTATGGAGTAATCTAGCAACGAGGGGAAGGAGAGTGCATCTATATACCCTTGTAGATTGCTAAGCGGAAGCGTTCAAGTGAACGGGTTTGATGGAGTCGTACTCGTCGTGATCCAAATCACCGATGATCCTAGTGCCGAACGGACGGCACCTCCGTGTTCAACACACGTACAGCCCGGTGACGTCTCCTACACCTTGATCCAGCAAGGGGAGAAGGAGAGGTTAGGGAAGACTCCATCCAGTAGCAGCACGATGGCGTGGTGGTGGTGGAGGAGCGTGGTACTCCAGCAGGGCTTCGCCAAGCACCGCAAGAGACGAGGAGGGAGAGGGGTAGGGCTGCGCCAATAGGGAGAGCAAATCACATGTGTTGGGCAGCCCCAAACCTCAAGTATATATAGGGGGAGGGGAGGGGCTGCGCCCCCACCTAGGGTTCCCTCCCTAGGGCTGGCGGCAGCCCCCAGATCCCATCTGGGAGGCGGCCAAGGGGGAGAGAGAGGGGGTGCACCTAGGGTGGGCCTTAGGGCCCATCTGCGCCTAGGGTTTGCCCCCTCTCCTCTTGAGGACGCCTTGGGCCTTGGTGGGAGGCGCCCCAGCCCACCTAGGGGTTGGTCCCTTCCCACTATTGGCCCATGTAAGCCTCCGGGGCTGGTGGTCCCACCTGGTAGACCCCCGGACCCCTCTGGTGGTCCCGGTACACTATTGGTGATGCCCGGAACACTTTGGGTGGCTAAAACCATACTTCCTATATATTAATCTTTACCTCCGAACCATTCCGGAACTCCTCGTGACATCCAGGATCTCATCCGGGACTCCGAACAACATTCGGTAACCGCATACATACTTTCCCTATAACCCTAGCATCATCAAACCTTAAGTGTGTAGACCCTACGGGTTCGGGAGTCATGCAGACATGGCCGAGACAACTCTCGGTCAATAACCAACAGCGGGATCTGGATACCCATGTTGGCTCCCACATGTTCCATGATGATCTCATCGGATGAACCACGATGTCAAGGACATAATCAATCCCATATACAATTCCCTTTGTCTAGCGGTACGATACTTGCCCGAGATTCGATCGTCGGTATCCCGATACCTTGTTCAATATCGTTACCAGCAAGTCTCTTTACTCGTTCCATAACACATAATCCCATGATCAACTCCTTGGTCACATTGTGCACATTATGATGATGTCCTACCGAGTGGGCCCAGAGATACCTCTCTGTTACACGGAGTGACAAATCCCAGTCTCGATTCGTGCCAACCCAACAGACACTTTCGGAGATACCTGTAGTGTACCTTTATAGCCACCCAGTTACGTTGTGACGTTTGCCACACCCAAAGCACTCCTACAGTATCCGGGAGTTGCACAATCTCATGGTCTAAGGAAATGATACTTGACATTAGAAAAGCTTTAGCATACGAACTACACGATCTTTGTGCTAGGCTTAGGATTGGGTCTTGTCCATCACATCATTCTCCTAATGATGTGATCCCGTTATCAACGACATCCAATGTCCATGGTCAGGAAACCGTAACCATCTATTGATCAACGAGCTAGTCAACTAGAGGCTTACTAGGGACATGGTGTTGTCTATGTATCCACACAGGTATCTGAGTTTCCTATCAATACAATTCTAGCATGGATAATAAACGATTATCATGAACAATGAAATATATAATAATAACTAGTTTATTATTGCCTCTAGGGCATATTTCCAACAGTCTCCCACTTGCACTAGAGTCAATAATCTAGTTCACATCGCCATGTGATTAACACTCACAGGTCACATCGCCATGTGACCAACATCCAAAGAGTTTACTAGAGTCACTAATCTAGTTCACATCACTATGTGATTAATACTCAATGAGTTCTGGGTTTGATCATGTTATGCTTGTGAGAGAGGTTGTAGTCGATGGGTCTTGCCATATTCAGATCCCTATGTACTTCGCAAAACTTTATGTCATATCGTAGATGCTGCTACCACGTTCCACTTGGAGCTATTCCAAATTTTTGCTCCATTATACGTATCCGGTATCTCTACTCAGAGCTATCCGGATAGGTGTTAAGCTTGCATCGACGTAACTCTTTACGTCGAACTCTTTATCACCTCCATAACCGAGAAACATTTCCTTATTCCTCTAAGGATAATTTTGACCGCTATCTGGTGATCTACTCCTAGATCACCTTTGTACCCTCTTGCCAGACATGTGGCAAGGCACACATCAGGTGCGGTACTCAGCATGGCATACCGTATAGAGCCTATGACAAGAGCATAGGGGACGACCTTCGTCCTTCCTATTTCTTCTGCCATGGTCAATCTTTGAGTCTTACTCGACTTCACACCTTACAACTCAGGTAAGAACCCCTTCCTTGACTGATCTATTTTGAACTCCTTCAAAAACATGTCAAGGTGTGCGTTCTTTGAAAGTATCATCAGGCGTCTTGATCTATCTCTATAGATCTTGATGCCCAATATGTAAGCAGCTTTATCCAGGTCTTCCTTTGAAAATCACTCTTCAAATAAACCGTTTATGCTTTCCAGAAATTCTACATTATTTCGGATCAACAATATGTCATCCACATATACTTATCAGAAATGTTGTAGTGCTCCCAGTCACTTTCTTGTAAATACAAGTTTCTAACAAACATTGTATAAACCTAAAAGCTTTGATCACTCCATCAAAACATATATTCCGATTCCGAGATGCTTGCTCTAGTCCATAGAAGGATTGCTGGAGCCAGCATACCTTTTAGCATCCTTAGGATCGACAAAACCTTTTATTGTATCACATACAACTTTTCTTACGAAAACTAGTAAGAAAACTTGTTTTGACATCCATCTGTAAGATTTCATAATCGAAAAATACAGCTAATGCTATCATGATTCCGACGGACTTAAGCATCGCTACGGGTGAGAAATTCTCATCGTAGTCAACTCCTTGAACTTGTGAAAAGACTCTTTCCCACAAGTCGAGCTTCATAGACGGTAACATTACCGCCCACGTCCGTCTTCTTCTTAAAGATCCTATTTATCTCAATGGCTTGCCGATCATCGGGCAAGTCCACCAAAGTCCATACTTTGTTCTGATATATGGATCCTATCTCGGATTTCATGGCTTCTAACCATTCGTCGGAATATGGGCCCACCATCGCTTCTCCATAGATTGTAGGTTCATTGTTGTCTAACAACATGATATCTAACACAGGATTATCGTACCACTCAGGAGTAGTACATATCCTTGTCGACCTACGAGGTTCGATAGCAACTTGATCCGAAGCTTCATGATCACTATCATTAACTTCCTATTCAACAGACGTAGGTGCCACAGAAAACATCTTTATGTGTTGCATCACTCTCTAGTTGAAGTAAAGGTTCGACAACCTCATCAAGTTCTATCTTCCTCCCACTCAATTCTTTCGAGAGAAACTCCTTCTCGAGAAAGGACCCGTTCTTAGCGACAAACAATTTGCCCTCGGATCTGAGATAGAAGGTATACCCAACTGTCACCTTTGGGTATCCTATGAAGATGTGTTTGTCCGCTTTTGGGTTCGAGCTTCTCCTGCTAAAGCCTTAAGCATCGTAGCCCCAAACATTAAGAAATGACAACTTTGGTTTCTTGCCAAACCAATGCTCATACGACATCGTCTCAACGGACTTAGATGGTGTCCTATCTAAAGTGAATGCAGTTGTCTCTAACGCATAACCTCAAAATGAAAACGGTAGATTGATAAGAGACATCATAGATCGCACCATATCTCATAGGGTTCAATTACGACGTCCGGACACACCATTACCTTGTGGTGTTCTAGGTGGCTTCAACTGTGAAACAATTCCACAATGTCTTAAGTGATTGCCAAACTCATAACTCAGAAATTCTCATCGATCAGATCGTAGGAACATGATCTTGTTGTTGTGATGATTCTTAACTTCACTCTGAAATCGCTTGAACTTTTCAAACGTTTCAGACTTGTGCTTCATTAAGTAGAGATACCTATATTTACCCAAATCCTCAGTGAAGATGAGAAAATAGCGATATCCACTGCATGCTTCAATTCTCATTGGATCACACGCATCAGCATGCATGATCTTCAACAAGTCATTTGCCCGTTTCATTGTACCTGAAAACAGGGTTTTAGTCATCCTGCCCATGAGGCATGGCTCGCATGTGTCAAGCGATTCAAAATCAAGTGACTCCAAACATCCATTGATATGGAGTTTCTTCATGCATCTTACGCCAATATGACCTAAGCGGCAGTGCCACAAGAAAGTGGTACTATCATTATTAACTCTACATCTTTTGGCGTGAACATGTGTATTACCACGACCGAGATTCAATGAACCATTCACATAGGGTGCATGACCATGAAAGGTATCATTCATGTAAACAGAATAACCATTATTCTCTAACTTAAATGAATGACCGTATTGCAATGAACATGATGTAATCATATTCATGCTCAACATAGACACCTAATAACATTTATCTAGGTTCAATACTAATCCCTAAGGCAGATGGAGCGTGCGATGGTGATCTCATCAACTTTGGAAACACTTCCAACACACATCGTCACCTCGCCCTTAGCCAGTCTCCGTTTAGTCCGTAGCTTTTGCTTCAAGTCACCAATAATAGTAACGGAACCGGTATCCAATACCCAGGTGCTACCAGGAGTACTAGCGAGGTACACATTAATAACACGTATATACTTTGTTGAAGTTGCCAGCCTTCTTATCTACCATGCATTTGGGGTAATTCCGCTACCAGTGACCGTTCCCCTTACAATAGAAGCACTTAGTCTCGGGTTTGGGTTCAACCTTGGGTTCCTTCACTGGAGCGACAACTGGTTTACCATCCATGAAGTTTCCCTTCTAGCCCTTGCCCTTCTTGAAACCAGTGGTCTTGTTAAACCATCAACACTTGATGCTCCTTCTTGATTTCTACCCTTTACGATCTTAAGCACCGCGAACAGCTCTGGGATCAACTCCATCCCTTGCATGTCATAGTTCATCACAAAGATCTAGTAGCTTAGTGATAGTGGCTAGAGAACTCTATCAATCACTATCTTATCTGGAAGTTTTAACTCCCACTTGATTTATGTGATTGTAGTACCCCAGACATTCTGAGCACATGCTCACTAGCTGAGCTATTCTCCTCCATCTTGTTGGCAAAAGAACTTGTCAGAGGTCTCACACCTCTCAACACGGGCATGAGCCTGAAATCCCAATTTCTGCTCTTGGAACATCTCATATGTTCTATGGCGTTCAAAACATCATTGGAATCCCGATTCTAAGCCGTAAAGTATGGTGCACTAAACTATCAAGTAGTCATCAGGATGTGTCTGTCAGGTGTTCACAACATCCACAGACGATGTTGTAGGGGTTTGCACATCGAGCGGTGCATCAAAGACGTAAGCCTTCTGTGTAGCAGTGAGGACACTCCTCGGACTACGGACCTAGTCCGCATCAGTGCTTACAATATCTTTCAACTTGGTCTTTCTCTAGGAACATATTGAAACAGGGAGCTACAACATGAGCTATTTATCTACAACATATTTGCAAAGAAAATTTAGACTATGTTCATGATAATTGAGTTCATTTAATGAACTCCCACTCAGATAGACATCCCTCTAGTCATCTAAGTGAAACATGATCCGAGTCAACTAGGCCGTGTCCGACCATCACGTGAGACGGACTAGTCAACATCGGTGAACATCTTCATGTTGATCGTATCTTCTATACGACTCATGCTCGACCTTTTGGTCTTCCGTGTTCCGAGGCCATGTCTGTACATGCTAGGCTCGTCAAGTCAACCTAAGTGTTTTTGTTGTGTAAATCTGGCTTACACCCGTTGTATTTGAACGTTAGAATCTATCATACCCGATCATCACGTGGTGCTTCGAAACAACGAACCTTCGCAACGGTGCACGGTTAGGGGGAACACCTTTCTTGAAATTTTAGTGAGGGATCATCTTATTTAATCTACCGTCGTTCTAAGCAAATAAGATGTAAAACATGATAAACATCACATGCAATCAAATAGTGACATGATATGGCCAATATCATTTTGCTCCTTTTGATCTCCATCTTCAGGGCTCCATGATCATTGTTGTCACCGGCATGACACCATGATCTCCATCATCATGATCTCCATCATCGTATCTTCTTGAAGTTGTCTCATCATCTATTACTTCTACTACTATGGCTAAGGCTTTAGCAATAAAGTAAAGTAATTACATGACGTTTATGTTGACACGCAGGTCATAAATAAATTAAGACAACTCCTATGGCTCCTGCCGGTTGTCATACTCATCGACATGCAAGTCGTGATTCCTATTACAAGAACATGATCAATCTCACACATCACATATATCATTCATCACATCCTTTTGGCCATATCACATCACAAGGCATATGCTGCAAAAACAAGTTAGACGTCCTCTAATTGTTGTTGCAAGTTTTTACGTGGCTGCTATAGGTTTCTAGCAAGAATGTTTCTTACCTACGCCAAAACCACAACGTGATATGCCAATTTCTATTTACCCTTCATAAGAACTCTTTTCATCGAATCCGATCTGACTAAAGTGGGAGAGACAGACACCCGCTAGCCACCTTATGCAACTAGTGCATGTCAGTCGGTGGAACTAGTCTCACGTAAGAGTACGTGTAAGGTCGGTCCGGGCCGCTTCATCCCACGATGCCGCTGAATCAAGATAAGACTAGTAACGGCAAGTAAATTGGCAAAATTGACGCCCACAACTGCTTTGTGTTCTACTCGTGCATAGAAACTACGCATAGACCTAGCTCATTATGCCACTTTTGGGGAACGTAGCAGAAATTCAAAATTTTCTACGCATCACCAAGATCAATCTATGGAGTAATCTAGCAACGAGGGGAAGGAGAGTGCATCTACATACCCTTGTAGATCGCTAAGCGGAAGCGTTCAAGTGAACGGGTTTGATGGAGTCGTACTCGTCGTGATCCAAATCACCGATGATCCTAGTGCCGAACGGACGGCACCTCCGTGTTCAACACACGTACAGCCCGGTGACGTCTCCTACACCTTGATCCAGCAAGGGGAGAAGGAGAGGTTAGGGAAGACTCCATCCAGTAGCAGCACGATGGCGTGGTGGTGGTGGAGGAGCGTGGTACTCCAGCAGGGCTTCGCCAAGCACCGCAAGAGACGAGGAGGGAGAGGGGTAGGGCTGCGCCAATAGGGAGAGCAAATCACATGTGTTGGGCAGCCCCAAACCTCAAGTATATATAGGGGGAGGGGAGGGGCTGCGCCCCCACCTAGGGTTCCCTCCCTAGGGCTGGCGGCAGCCCCCAGATCCCATCTGGGAGGCGGCCAAGGGGGAGAGAGAGAGGGGCGCACCTAGGGTGGGCCTTAGGGCCCATCTGCGCCTAGGGTTTGCCCCCTCTCCTCTTGAGGACGCCTTGGGCCTTGGTGGGAGGCGCCCCAGCCCACCTAGGGGCTGGTCCCTTCCCACTATTGGCCCATGTAAGCCTCCGGGGCTGGTGGCCCCACCTGGTGGACCCCCGGACCCCTCCGGTGGTCCCGGTACACTACCGGTGATGCCCAGAACACTTCCGGTGGCCAAAACCATACTTCCTATATATTAATCTTTACCTCCGGACCATTCCGGAACTCCTCATGACGTCCTGGGTCTCATCCGGGACTCCGAGCGTCATCGAACCTTAAGTGTGTAGACCCTACGGGTTCGGGAGTCATGTAGACATGGCCGAGACAACTCTCCGGTCAATAACCAACAGCGGGATCTGGATACCCATGTTGGCTCCCACATGTTCAACGATGATCTCATCGGATGAACCACGATGTCAAGGACTTAATCAATCCCGTATACAATTCCCTTTGTCTAGCGGTACGATACTTGCCCGAGATTCGATCGTCGGTATCCCGATACCTTGTTCAATCTCGTTAGCGGCAAGTCTCTTTACTCGTTCCGTAACACATCATCCCGTGATCAACTCCTTGGTCACATTGTGCACATTATGATGATGTCCTACCGAGTGGGCCCAGAGATACCTCTCCGTTACACGGAGTGACAAATCGCAGTCTCGATTCGTGCCAACCCAACAGACACTTTCGGAGATACCTGTAGTGTACCTTTATAGCCACCCAGTTATGTTGTGACGTTTGGCACACCCAAAGCACTCCTACGGTATCCGGGAGTTGCACAATCTCATGGTCTAAGGAAATGATACTTGACATTAGAAAAGCTTTAGCATATGAACTACACGATCTTTGTGCTAGGATTAGGATTGGGTCTTGTCCATCACATCATTCTCCTAATGATGTGATCCCGTTATCAACGACATCCAATGTCCATGGTCAGGAAACCGTAACCATCTATTGATCAACGAGCTAGTCAACTAGAGGCTTACTAGGGACATGGTGTTGTCTATGTATCCACACAGGTATCTGAGTTTCCTATCAATACAATTCTAGCATGGATAATAAACGATTATCATGAACAATGAAATATATAATAATAACTAATTTATTATTGCCTCTAGGGCATATTTCCAACAGAATGCCACATGGATCCTGCAATCTGAAGGAGCAATTTGGGTCAGTCGACTCATGTGAGCCGTTTGATGCAACATGGATGGCTAGAAGGGCTTCTTCCACCTCTTCTGCCGTCTTCTTCATTCGCTCCGTCGAACTTCTTTGACAAATCGACTGACCCATATTATACTACTAGTACAAACGTATTAAGTACAGTAGGAACACGAAGATACGAGCAGTAGTACCAACTGCAAGAAGAATAGTAGTAAGACATAGTACTAGTACTACTATACGTACTAAAGAGTTCAAATAATGAGAAAGAACATAAACATAGTTCTGCTGGGGCCTCAGCACAACACACCCTTGAAAATAAACTAATAAGCAACTAGTCCGCTTGACACTGGAGTAGAACCAGCATGAGCGACGGCACTGCCACCTATTTGGAGTCCGAGTCCACGTCCTCGAATTCGTCCTCGTCCCTCTTCCTCTTCCTCTTCGCCAACGCTTCTTTGCTTGAACCGGACAGTGAGCTCTGCTTCTTCATCCAACCCTTGTAGATATTTAAACAAAGGTAGGCATCCATTGCTGCGTACAGGATGTGATCTTCATCTAATGTCTTCGACTCCCATGCATGATGAAACTCATGATGAGGTTTCTTCAGTTTAGCGTACGAAGGATCAATCATGGCTGCTGCCAGGGTCAGCATTGAAGGTTGAGAGGAGGACACCAAGCTTGCCTTCTGGAGATCGAAGGGCTGGCCTACAACAAGACCTATCCGACGCAGGACGTCATTGTCGTTCTTAATGCCTACAGTAACGAATTTCACTCTTTTGTCCTTGAGGAAGTTCTTAAAATCCTGGCACTCAACGTCGGCATGGCAATCCAGGCCCTGCGGCGACGGCAGCCTCACACCGCAGCCGAACCAGTGAACCCTCGTACTCCTCTCTGCGTGGGCATCCACTGCTGTGTCTTCCTCGGCTCCGCGTCGTCCCCTTCCTAGGCCTCACCGTCGTCCACCGCCTTGGTGCTCTCGGTGCGGCATGGTCAACGTGGTCAACGACATTCCATTAGAAGAGTACTGTACGTGGAGAGGCTAACAGCTGGGTCCACGGCCACAGCCCAGTTTTTTTATGATTTGCCAAGTAAGTCGCTTTGTCAGGCCTGTTGGGTTGCAAATCTTTCAAGACGAGGAGGAGAGCTTTCATTCGGCTGGCCGAGAAAATGGCCCATTAGTAATGAGAAATGGGTTGTACATTTTTAAAACACATCAAACCGACAATTAGTTTCAAATATCTTTTTTTCATTTTGAGATTTGAAATTACATTAATTTTTATGCGTGGAGAATTTGTTGGATTTTATATTGATATACATTTATTTTTAAAACCAGTTTGAATGTGAGTCGAAATTTCGGGATTAAAAACAGTTCGGACCGCACCGAAATATGCAAAATTTTGTATAATTTTATAACCGTGGCCACAATATGGGATGTAATGCTAACAAAAAGAATATGGGCTCCAAAAAAACCTTAATAATTAGCAAATGGGCTGTAAATTATTAGAAATAATGGCAGATGGGCTATATGTTGTTTCCCACAGACTTGAGGCTTTCCTAAAAAAAGGTTGACGCACAAGCAGTGACTGTTGGATGGCCATCCAACGGCCGTCGTGCTTCTTCAATCTCTGCTCTTCCTGCTCCAGCCGCTCAAACAGGCGCCGGCGGGACTGCCTGCTCCCTCCTCAACACAGCCGGCTCTGCTGCCGCGCAGGCCTCACCGCCCCACTGTACTCCCATCGCTGGCCTAGCCATCCCTCTACTCACCCACACCTGCTGTTATTCTCCGGTGACGGCGAGGCCTCATACAGTCGAAATGTTCCCCCCGATGTCAGCTCGGACCCACCGGAAGTGCCTCCTTATTACGCACAAAAATATGAATACTCCCCCGGCTAGTTGGGACCCACCTTGGTGGGAGGCTGACTTGTGGGCCTACTAAGTTGACGGGGACGAAGGGCTTTGTCAACTTAGTCAATATGAACGATTCTAGCTCCAGTGACTGTACGATGTCCATCGAACGGCCGTAGTGCTTCTTCAACCTCTGGTCTTCTTGCTCCAGCCGCCCAAAAGCAGCGCCGGTCGTGCCGCCTGCTCCTGCCTCCCGTGGCCGGCTGTGCTGCCGCGGAGGCCTCACCGCCCCCTACTATTCCTACCGCTGGCCAGGCCCTGCGGCGACGGCAGCCTCACACCGCAGCCGAACGAGTGAACCCTCATACTCCTCTCCGCGTGGGCATCCACTGCCGCGTCTTCACCGGCTCCGCGTCGTTCCCTTCCTAGGCCTCGCCGTCATCCACCGCCCTGGTGCTCTCGGCGCGGCATGGTCAATGTGGTCAAGGAACTACTTCCATCGGACGTGGACTGTACATGGAGAGGCTAACAGCTGGGTCCACGGTGGTAGCAAGGAAGTGCCTCCTTATTACGTGGAAAATAATGATTCCTCCACCTGACAGTAGGGACCCACCGGACGGGCCACCGTATTTCGCAAAAAAAATGTTTTCCCCCTGAGTGCTGGGACCCACCAGCTACACCTTCGCACGCAAGGAAGTGCGTCCGAGCAAAAAAACAATTTGCCCCCCTGACTGCTGGGACCCACCAGCTACATCTTCGCAGGCAAGGAAGTGCCTGACAGTCGGGACCCACCTGGTCGAAGCGTATGTAGCGTTGTCATTCTGGTCGCGAACGTATACGTACATATATACTGGTGGATGTAGAGGTGCACACGTGTCGTAGTAGAGGCGGCCAGGGTGCAAGAAAGAAAATACGGCCACGTATGTGTACATACGGGTGGGGTCTCGAACGCCTACTCGCGCATACGTACGGCGAGGACTCATGTACATGGCTGGGTCGGAACGGAGAAACAGCGTCATCGTCGTGTTCATGGGTCGGAACGGAATGCGTGGTCGTGTTCATCAGGAGGGCTTGGACGGAAGAGGCGATGGAAACGAGGTCTGGCGTACCCCAGAATGGAAGAAACGGACCTCCTACGGTCGAAATGGGGGTCCTGTTGATCGGGAGGGGTGTGGCGTACCGCAAAATGGAGGAAACGGACCTCCTACGGTCGAAACGGGGGTCCTGTTGATCGGGAGGGGTGTGGCGTACCACAAAACGGAGGAAACGGACTTGTGTTGGAGCGCTACGGTCGAAACGGGGGTCCTGTTCATCAGGAGGGGTGTGGCGTACCGCAAAACGGGACTCCACGGGATAGTGTTCATCTCCACCGTCGACCCCCTCCAGCCTCCACGAGCTACTGTTCATCCACCGTCGACCTCCTCCAGCCTCCACGGGCTCCTGTTCATCCAGCCTCCACTGCGCGCTACTCCACCAGCTATTGTTCAACCACCCCTCCACCATCTATTGTTCATCCAGCCCTCCACACCACGGGGTCCTATTCAACCACCCCTCCACGGGCACCCCTCCACCGTCTACTGTTCATCCTGCCCTCCACACTACGGGGTCCTATTCATCCACCCCTCCACGGGCACCCCTCCACCGTCTACTGTTCATCCAGCCCTCCACCA
>NC_041384.1:175282751-175305510 GCF_002162155.2 Triticum dicoccoides
CAACGCTCACTGTTCATCCCATCGATCGGCTTCAGTTAGCAGCAGTAGCCAAGGAATCGCTTGATGGGGTTCAGTTAACAGCCATCGATCGATCGCTCGGGTTCAGTAACGCGTAGCCTGTAGTGCAATCGCTCAGGTTCAGTTAGAGCCCAACGCCTCGCTCGGGTTCAGTTAGAGCCAACGCCTCGCACACACGCGCGTACGTGTACGAGAGAAACGCGCATCGCTCGGCCCCCGACCTCCCACCGTAACTGGGAACTCCCCGAAATTTTCCTCCCCCTCGCTTCTACCATGGTTTTTTCCGTCATGGACGGCCCAAAGAATGTCATGCAGCTGCGTCACCGGCCCGCCCAGGACAAAAAGCCCATTTTTTGTCATGATTTTTTGTCATAGAAGTAGGAGCCCACCACATCTATGATGATACCAGGTTTTGTCACAATTATCGTCATAGAAGTGTCATATGTATGACAGAAAAAAAAAATTGTTCGGCCCAAAATGTCACGGATGTGTCTTTTTTCGTAGTGTATATTCTAATCTAAAATAGTTACAAAGTTCAATGCCAGAGCGTGGAACGACTATGAACCACCATCGGTGCTAACTCCAATCCCAAGCAAACGTTCGCTGGGAGACATGGCAGTTGCAAACGCCCGTGACGCAGTTACAGTATGTGTGTAAGGGTGGTGGTTTTGTCAAATAATATGGCTTAAAAACTGGCCACCGTCGGATGGAAATCTGACCGTTACGTGGGATTCGCCAGCATTGAGCTCGTGGCGAACAATCGCCAGATATCATTACTAACAAAAGGTTAAAACACCCGGGGCTATAACTTGTACCGGCTGACCACTAACAATGATACTAACATAGTTGTAAAATGGTCAAAGACCGTGTCTATGTGGTGTTTGGAATTATATGCAAAAAAATTAGCAAGATGCCCATGCATTGCATGGAACATCAAGATGCATTTTTTTACAAAACACCTGTTGTGATTGACCCATGCAGGAGTAATCGCATGTGTAAAAACTAATGATATCTTGAGAATTTTATCATAAAATGGTATGTCGACCATTTCATCGAAAAAATGATATCTCGAGAAAGATGATAGAGGTGAGGAGGAGTGGGCGTGGTGGTGACTCGTGGTCGGACTGGGCAGAGGCATGGGGATGGACGGCGCCGGCAGTGGCCACCATGCCAGATTGTTCCAGAAACTCCCTTTTTTTAATTGCTCAGCAACGAGGTTGTGGGAGATAAGGATGAACGAGGCAAGGCCTTATCTGTAAATGTGGAGAGAGGTGTTGGTATCTTTTGTAAAATTGTCATAGTTTGCTCTCAATCCATCGGATATAGATCGGACAGTCTATATTATAAGATGGCAGGCACACCATCATCACCAACTCGGTTTTTTCTGTACTCCTACTCCTATAAAAAAAACTCAGTTGGTGATGATGGTGTGTCTGCCATCCGCCATTTCTGACCATTAGATCTGCATCTAACGGCTGTGATGTAAGTTGTGGCCTTTTGCAACAATTCCCACTTCACTGCTCCAGTTTACACAAAACCCCTTAGTATCTTGAAACCAACCACATTCCTCCCTTACTTCATCAAAACAGCCCAAAGAATATATTTGGAGTGAAACATAAGATATTTTTCATGATATGTATATCAAAAGTAAACTATTCTCTTTCAAATTTGTGAATATATATTATTCTACTTTGGATCCGTTGCAACGGACGGGCTCATTGTTATAAAGATTTATCTCTTGCATTCTCCCCAACCAACACCTAGTGTACTGGTCTAGGCCGGATGCTCACAGCGCGATGACCTAAGTTCAAATTATGTCCTAAACTTTAGCTTTTATATTTTTTTTAATATATACTTCTTTCGCTATTGTACTGGTAGTGGAACCCACAGAGTACTTAGAATACAAGATTAAGGATGGATTTGTTTCTTTTTAACTTTCTGTACGAATCTGTAGCCAGCCTGCAAGTCATGTACAAAGGTTTAACGGAGGGGCTTGATGGAGGCGAGGAGGCGTGTTCAGTCGGGCGTGCAGCGGACGGCGCGGTACTATTTGATTTGACAGCTACAACTAGTATATTATAAAAAACAAAGAAGAGTAGTAGAGATAGAGATAAGAATAGAGACTAGGGAGGAGCACCATCTACTGCTTCGTGGGCTACTCCTGCGCTCCATTCGGTGGCCGCAACATCCCCTATAGCCACTCCCTCCTGCGCTCCATTCGGTGGGCGTTGTTGAAATTTGGGGAGCGCACTCTCATGACTGTTGGCAGCGACGAGTTCACCGACGATGACTTCTTCCCCGACCTCGGCAACCTCTTCCTCAACGACATGGGCAACAACCTCAACGCCAACGGTGCTGCTCCCGTTGCATCATATGTGTTGATGTCCTTCCTGTTCAAAATCGTGGTAGAATTCATGTTTCTAGTCTGTGTCCTAGATTCGATCTGTTCATTTACTATGCTAATCCACATGATTAGTTTAATCTCTGTTATAGACACCATGATTTATTTTGTGCTTATTCGGACTAAATCTCATAGTAACTTGCTCATAGATTCAACTGGCGGAACGTCCCCTACAGCCACTCCCGTTTCATGGACGGCTTGGTCGATGCCTCCAAGGAGCCCTTCATCTACTGATATGAGTGCCCAATGCCATTTTGGGGCTCACCGGCGGACATCTTGCATCACCTCACGCAGGCGTGCGGCGATCAGTACTAGCCCTTGGCGAAGAATATCAAGTACGAGACGTGCTACCCGTTCACCGTGCCGGAGTCGCTAGAGAATCACCGCTGCCTGCTAGTCTCAGAGGAGGATGCAGCGTCTTCCTCTTGATCGTGGGCACCGGCGAGGCCCGCGCAGGCCGCCGCACCATCTCTTTAGTGTGCGTCAAGGGCGACGCCACTGATGCTGACACTGACACGAGGCCGATGTATGGGTGCGTGATCACTATTACTACCCCTCGGAGGTATGTGGGTGGCGACACTGGCTACGTCAAGCTGACTTGGACTCTACCGAGCTGGGACCTTCCCGCCGATGTGGACATGGAAGACGCATGGTACGATTTGACCCCCAACAATGTGCATGGGGACTCCAACGAGGTTCACCTGGACATATGCATTACCAAGCTAAATGTTTATCATTAGTCTTCGCTCAATGTAATCCGCTGTCTAAGCATGTGGAAACTTCCATGCATGATCTTGCTCTATTAGAGTGTCGTGCATGAATAAAAGTGTATCCATTTATGGTTTAGTCTAGAATCTTCCATGTATGAATTTTTACTACAGTACTGGTGAAAGACTTATGATGAACCATTTCTTACATCTCCTCTGCCCCCTTCCAAGTCATCCGGATTTAATCCCTCCGTCTAGGTGTATAAGGGCATGGTTAATACTTAAATAGTATAGCCAACTATTGACTATAAGAAAGTTCCATGTCATCTGTAGCCAACATGTATAACAATGGATACTCAAAAACTAATTCTTGAAGATCATTTCTTGCAAAGCACAATAAGTGTTATTTCTTCACAAGTTTTGGATGCAGGTTGAACAGTTGAACACTTTTGTTTGCAAAAGATACTTTTTTATCTATTTCACCCGGATGTTTGTGAGCTCTAGAGATAAAATAATATCCCAAGAAACCTATCGATACCCATTACACATGAGATGACCCCCACATCCTTTTTCAAAATAAACAACTCCCTGATCAATGCATTTCACTCTTTCGTGCAACGCACGGGCACCTTACTATAGATTAGTATGACCAAAAATTGAACTAACATTATATATAGTATGATAAATGCTGATGCATGTCACCTAAAATTATATCATTGAAAACTATGTTCAAATACGAATCCAACGATATTATTTTTTTTGACATGCACTAACATTTTGTCAGTTAAATCTTCAGTCAAATTCAATGGGGGATAAACCACGACCGATGTAGTACTAGTGTAGAGGGCGGCGCTGCACATGAGTCTCACCCCGCTCGTGGCGCGGCAGCGAAGCCGTCATATCACAAAACCCAACCACTCCTAGTAATAAGTGGCCTGGTAAAATAAACGGACAAGCAACCATCACATCCCTCCGTCTTTTTTGCATTTCATCTCTCTGCATTTACTTTCTCCGGTTCATCTCGCAAACTCGATCCCTAGCTACTACTCCTAGTATCCCTAGATACTACTCCTAGGGCCAGTTCTTTTGGCGGCTTAAAAAATAAGCCGTCTCTTCCCTAGCTTTTCCCATAAGACTAGTCACAGTGGAGAGTAACATTAAGGCGCCTCACTCATTTATTTGGGCTTCACAACTTGTTAGGCAAAAAATTCAATACAGGGTGTAGGAAGCGGTTTGGGAATTTGCAAGCCTTTCCGACTAGTGAGATACTCCATACAAAGTACGACAGAGAAATAACCAAAGAGAAGGAAGCTAAATCTAAAAAATCGAACGAGCATTTTTGCATTGATTCGTTTCACAAGCTTGACTAGTGTTGTTTTTCTACTTTTACAAAAACCGCATCGTAATGTTAAAACGTGCATTTGCACGTACATAAGTAATAGTAGTACTCCCTCTGTCTAGGTTTATAAAGTGTTCCTCCTTCTTGGTCACGGTGCACAAGCAAAGATGATTTATTCACGTGGACGAAGGGAGTAGCACAGTCTGCAAGCATATAGAGAGAGAGACGTGTAGTGCGATAGTACATAGTAAAGTTTGTGCTATATGCACCTACTTACAAAATGCGTACGAATACACAAGGTCTCAAAACTTTCCCTCTTACATACTTAATTAAGGATGGTAATAATTCCCGAATGTTCGGGATTTATCATTTGCATCCCAAAACTAATGAGATCACCTAACGAAACTAAATTATACTCCTACTAAAAGCCACGGCGCTCGCAAGAGCGCTTGCAGCGCGCCACGAGTGCCCTGGTGCGCGGCCGTTTCCAACGCACCGACACAACGCCTCTTCCTCAGCCTCGCAACTCGCGAGGTGCTGATTGGCGGCTTGCCGACGGGCGAGCGCAATCTCACTGGTGTGGTGATCCGGCGCCAACAGGTACTCCTCCTTGCTGCAAGCATGCACCCGGTCCATGTACCGCCAAGCGTAGATGAGGCGCTTGGGCCTGACTGCACTCAGGGCTTTGGCACGGGCGTCCTCCGCCACCCTCATGGCCCTTGCACGAGCCTTCTGCCAAAGAGCCAATTGCCTGACTCTCTCGGACGCGACATAGACCTGCCAGGCAGCTTGCCCCGCGGCGCGCTTCTCTTCCTCAGCCTTCTTCTCCGTCTCTATTTTGGCTTTCTCTGCAGGCAGCAAAGCCTCCCACATGGCGACATCCATTTCTTTCCAAAGCTCCTCAAGGCTGGGGGGGGCTCGGCGGGCGGCGCGGCGTTCTCCTCGTAGCTAGGAGCCGACGCAAACTCCGACGCGCGTGCTGGCGAGATTGGGAATGCCGACGCGTCCTCCTCGATGCGTCGCGGCAAGGAGTGGAACGCCGACGCGTCCTCCTCGACTAGTGGCGGCGAGGAACGGAACGACGACGCATGACTGTCCAGGCGGTGCAACGAGGGGCGTCTAGGGCTTGGGAGGGGCGATGCCATGTTGGTCGATGTGAGAGGGAGGGGGAGGAGATAGCGATGAATGTGAGCGTTCTTCCGAATGTCGTGGGAGGCGCAGTATTTATAGTGAGCAATGGCACACTTATGTAAGATATGGACTGAGTTGCACTAACTTAACTGTAGGTCCAGTTGCGTTGCTGACATGTGTGCCAGACCCCTGTTGGGCCCATATGTCAGTGACCCAATGCACCTGCAGTTAAGTAATTGAAGCAGCGTCCCGGAAGATATGTTGCTTGATTAACGTAATAGCTACTCCCATCACATGCTCAGATTTCAAGGTGCATTAATTCATTGCATGCGAGGATTATGATAAACTTGACCAATGCATGTACTTCATGCATGCATGCATTCCAATTAATGCATTGGTAAATACAATTCTTTGAGAAAAATGAGCGCATTAATTGAGTGCTTTTACAAACCATGAAAATTATTCCACCACTCATCATCTACCTTGGTTGGTGAGATTTTTGAATTGAGCCCTATAAACCGGAAAGGAGGTAGTATGTGGGCATATTTGTTGGAGTAAATTACGGGGGAGGGAAGGGGTGGAAATATTGTTGGTCACAACAGATTGGACGAGCGCGGGGGAGGAGAGTCATGCATGCAGATTTTTTTCCACATGGGGTGGAGTGGTGGGACCGCCGGAGGGAGAAGGAGAGTCTGGCAGGCATATTGTTTCCACACATGGAGAGGAAAATATTTGGAATTGAACTGGCTTCCTGCAGGTATGGGGAACGGTGTATAATAAGTCTCATCTTGCATGTCGGGCTAGGTATAGTCTCAAGTCAATAAAACATACACTCCCCACACATGTTCATATTTCAAGGTGCACTAAATTATTGCATGTGATGATTAAGGTTGGCCATAATGGTGGTATCTTAGCCGGTATCATGCACACAGGAATAGCAAACATGCTGATGTGGCAAAGAATTAAAGAAGAGAGGGGGGTTAGAGTAACTAGTGTTCATGCATGCATTGGTAAACACATTTTTTGTGAAGAATGACAGCATTAGTTGAGTACTTTTACAGACTACAAAAACTATTCCACCGCCTCTATCTTGCTAAGAGTAGGTGAATTTTTTGAATCGAGCCCTTTAAACTAGAAGGGAGGTAGTAGTACTCTAATAGCTCTTGTTGTGATGACAAGATAGGACATGGCACGCACCTGGACGGAGGAACTAGTAGTCTGCATTATGCACTTAAGTTTTGTCTGAAGTCAATGTACCTCTACTTTGACCAAACTTATAGAAAAATGTATCAACATTCACAATGTCAAATCAATATTTTTATACTCATTATAAAAAGTAGTTCTTATACTCATTATAATCAGTATTGTAGATATTGATATTTTTAGTATAAATTTGGTCAAACACTTTGCAAACGGTTGACAGAAGTAAAAAAGGACCAGAGGGAGTATTATGCATGCTGAGTAGGAAAAAATTGCTCATTTATAGCCGGTCGAAGTCTCAAAGGGCGCGACCGCGCGAGGGAGGCGAAGGTCGTGGGAGGCGCGACGGTTGACGGAATTCAGTGAAGTTACCCACGCGCCGGCATGGCGTGCGAACAGGCAGAAGCTATACCGTCGGGCCTACGATATGGGTCTAGTAGACATGACATCTAGTGGGTCCCGCATAGTTCTCGAGAACTCTTTGGGGGCTTGCAGCCGTTTATCCACCGGGTAATCCAGCAACCCCACGTCGTTCGCACGCCCTACTCGTCCCCCTCTTCTACTAGTACAGTACCTTACAACAGTTCGCTCCCAGTCGTCCCGTCCTTTCACATTACACCAGTTCAACTTCTCCTAACCCTCCTCCAAAATCCATGGCCTCCCAAATCTCCATGGTTGCCGCTGAGTACCAGGTTAGAGCCATCACCGGAGATGAGTTCATCGTCATCTACACACGTGGATCCGCAATGGTGAAAGCATGCCTTGCTCGCTTCCTACGCATGTTCAGCAGTTCAACGGATGAGTGGGTCGCTGGGCTAGATGTTGAGTACACCACAGTCCTCCAAAAAGAGAAGATTCTAAAGGAGGCGGAGAAGAAGAAGCCCGCCGTGATCCAGGTTTGCGTACATAACGTGTGCTTGGTCTACCACATATGCCATGACGATGTTGAGTGCCAGGATTTTAAGAACTTCCTCAAGGACGAAAGAGTGAAATTCGTTACTATAGACTTTAGGAACGACAGGGATATCTTGGGTCGGATGGGCCTCTTTGTAGGCCAGCCCTTCAATCTCCAGAAGGCAAGCCTGGTGTCCTCCTCTCAGCCTTCAATGATGACCCTGGCAGCAGCCATGATTGATCCTTCGTATGCTAAAATGAAGAAACCTCACCACGAGTTTCATCATGCATGGGAGTCGAAGACATTAGATGAAGATCACATCATGTACACAGCAATGGATGCCTACCTTTGTTTAAATATCAACAAGGGTTGGATGAAGAAGCAGAGCCCAGTGTCCGGTTCAAGCAAAGAAGCATCGGTGAAGAGGAAGAGGAAGAGGGACGAGGACGAAGTCGAGGACATGGACTCGGACTCCGAGTAGGTGGCAGTGCCGTCGCTCATGCTGGTTCTACTGCAGTGTCAATCGGACTAGTTGCTTAGTTTATTTTCAAGGGTGTGTTGTGCTGAGGCCCCAGTAGAACTATGTTTATGTTATTTCTCATTATTTGAACTCTTTAGTACGTACAGTAGTACTAGTACTATGTCTCCCTCTGTTCCTATAAGTAGTGTGTATAAGTTTTTTTAGGAAAATTCCGATTTATAGTGCGCATTGGAAGCCATCTTGTACTTTGGACCCAAATAGCCTTGCACGGCAGCGCACATGCAGCCTCCTTGCTTGTTGCTTCTGCCGAACTGCAACAGCACATGGCCTGGGTGGGGGTATTCTGCGTCCAAGCTGCAACCTCCAGCTCACGTGTTGGTATGTGTGCCTATAACTATGCGCACTATATATTGGAATGAAGGGAGTACTATTGTTCTTCTTGCAGTTGGTACTACTGCTCGTATCTTCGTGTTCCTACTGTACTTAATACATTTGTACTAGTAGTATAATTTGGGTCAGTCAATTTGTGAAAGAAGTTCGACGGAGTGAAGGAAGAAGACGGCAGAGAAGCTACCCCAGTATCTATATTAGGGTGGCAGGGTGCCCATGATCTATCTTATAAGTGTTGGGTGTGGAATGCAGTCCGCCGGAAAAAATGGATCGTGCCCGGGGTTAAACGAATGGCGGGGGTGGGGGAGCATGGCGGTGGCAGGCAGTTCAGGGGAGGGCGCGGCGGCGGCGGCAGGCGGTTAGGCGTGTGGCGGGCTGAGAAGATGAACCGTGCATCAATTTCGGAGGTTGAAGAAGCCCTTCTAGCCATCCATGTTGCATCAAACGGCTCACAAAAGTCGACTGACCCAAATTGCTCCTTTAGATTGCAGGATCCATGTGGCATTCAAGGTCTCGATGGTAGATTCCGCGTCCGCGCCCGGTTTGCGGGCTCGACGCGCGCGTGACCAGCTTCCGCCGCGACAGCCACCATGCGCGCCTCCTCCGCGCGGGCGGAGACGACAATGACACGCTAGTTCCTCCTCGCCGGCATGCTGGAGCACGCGCTCGTCCTCCTCTTTGTATGTTGTGTGCATAGACGCGGCTCCACCAGCTGCTCGCATGCTTGGCAGCACGGCAGCATCACGAGGAGGGACTGCAGACGACGTGAGAGGGCGAGCCTTCGGCTTCATGGCACAGGGATGGCGGTGACACGGCGGTGATGGGCGAGAAATTGTTGGCCGGAGCAGGCGGGCGCCGGCATGCGCAACGGCGCTGGCGGCATATTGATGAGTGCGTGTATGGGAGCTTAGTTTAGTTTTATATATGGTTGTTCAAACTTAAAAGAAAACCATACTAGTACACGTAAACATTAGGCTTAGGCAGCGCTTTTATTAGTTACCACAGCCACGATACGGAATCCTGTGCAAGCGCGTGAACCGCAGCCGAGCGGTCGATCGAACGGTGTGTCACCGTGTCGCGCTCGAAGGACATCCACCAAACCTTTTTGTGTGTGTGAAAACAATCCACGAATATTACTGAACTTGTTTTTCCTGGAAAAGTTCTTGACGCTACAAATATTTCCATATATTTGAATTTAGCTCCAGTTCGTGTTTATTTGGATTTGGACGATTCAGGTGCGCCCTAGTTTTTTTTTTAACACTAATTTTTTTGTGTGACTGAGAGAGAACGTGTGTATGTGTCCATATGTGTGTTGTGGCGGAAGGGCAATGTGGAGACAGTGTGCGTGTGATAGAGACATGGAGAGGTGTGAATGTGCAAATGATCATGCATGAGTGATACATAGACAGATGCCGTTATGTTGTGTATACATGAGAGAACAGTCTTCTATTTTACTTGTGTGTGTGTGTGAGAGAGAGAGAGAGGAGCATCCGTAACACAACAACCATCTCTCTCGGTTCGTCCGTCCCTCGCATGATCGCATGTAACACATGCATCAACGCGCACATTTTGACACCCTCACCCGACCCCTGCCCACCTCAAGGCCCGCATATCGCTCTCTATATCGCACGCACAATCTCTTTGTGAATACCCTGTTTAGAATGTAGCTTTCCGTCACATACACACACATTTCTCTCCTTAGGTTTATTTTCTCTCAATATCTGACACACACACACACACACAGCACACAGCACACACACGCACCCTTCCCCGAGCACACAATTCATCCCCATCCAAGGTTATATGGCGACCACTCCCGCTTGTGCTTCTCTGCAACCCAGCATGCACAACACCTCAATCTTCAAAGTGGGCATTGAGGAGATCGAAGACGGCGACCACACTGCGCTACAGAATGCGGGGCCATTTGGAAGCTGGATGATGTGACGACGGCTGACTGACTCCTCCCCCCACCCTCTCTCTCGCACAAAATTACCAATCCCTCTCTCCCCCGCACAAATTTTTCAATCCCTCAACCCATGAGATCCTTCCCCTCTCATCCATGTTTTTCCAGCTCTCTCATCAAACCTGTTGTCTCTTCTCCTTCCACGTGTACAGAATCCGTATGCACACGCATCTCACGTATATTACATGTCTCCATCTTTCTCACAGACCTAACTTCTTACTCTCTCTTTCTCTCTCTATATCTCTCTCTGTTTCGTTAGGTTTGTCTCCTACTCTCTCGTCCACATACATACAATCTTTCCTGCCCTATCTGCTCCATCTTCGCAAGCTCTCTCTCCACGTTTCATTCACACATTGGGATACATTCAAAATGTTGCTTGTATAATGGTTGATGTAGAGTTATTGTTGGTTTTGTTGCATCCTACAAAGTAATAACTATGGAATGCATTTTGATTTTCATTTGACAGGGATTATGTGAGTTTGAGCATGTTGTGAAGTACTATAGACCTCGTATACATATTGGAATTCGACAATGATTGTAACTATTGAATTGTATAGACCATTACATTCGAAGTCAGTAGCCTAATATATTTATTTCACAATTTCAACAAATTATTAATTCACTACATACTAAGAAAACAAATGTGTACACCCTTCGTTTTTATTTAAGTCCGCGTATTAGCATTGGTCAAAGTCAAGTTTCGTAAACTCTCAGAAAGCTTATAACAAAAAATATTAGCATATACAATAACAAATAAATATCATTAGATTCATTATTGAATGTACTGTCACATCATACATATCTGTTATGGTAAATGTTTATATTTTTCTATAAACTTGGTCAAACTTTAGGAAGTTTGACCTCGGTCAAACCTAATATGCAGAGTTTACTAGTACTACTCGCTAGTTGCTTAGCTGAATCACCCAACACGCCGCACGGGGAGTTAAGTGTCACAAAATTTTGAGGTCAGCGGGAAAATCTCCCACGACCCTGATTCGAGCAGTGGGAAGTTACCATCATAGCCTTCGGAACAGGACTATGGATGACGATTGGTAGGGGGCTGTTTTCGTAACTTCAGGTTCACCCTACCCAGCCAACCCCACCCCGGCACCCAGAGTAGTACACCTGAATACTCCCCATTTTCTATCCCCATCGCAAAATAGACTTCTCCATGGCACCGTAGCCTTCGTGCACCGTAGCGCATCTGCCTCATCGATGACCTCGTACGCCTCACTGGAGCCGGTCCACCGTCGTCGTCGTACATGGAGCCTCTTCCCTTGCACCGTCTTACACGGTCTCGGATCTGCTTCCCGAAAGCCGATGCCAAGCGCAGAAGCACCACCATCGTGGACAATGAACTGACTCTCGTTGCCGACCATGACTCACAGAGGCCACCGCGACCATCGTTCTCCTCCTCAATTGGTAATGTGTGTATTGAATCACTTAGCAGTACATGTGAAGTCCCAATTTTGTTTATACCTACCCTTCAAATTTCCTAGGTGCTATTGTTCCCTTAAAAGTAATTGGTTATAGCCTCCATTGTCCAACAGAATATCATCTTGTAATTGTGTGTCGCTCCTGTATCGCGCTGTGCTTGGGTAGGTTTTTCATCTGCAACCAGTAGTGTGGCAAATGATGGAAAGTTTTTTAGAACTAGCAAGATGCCCATGCGTTGCACGCATCAAGATGCATTTGTATGAGTAGTTTATCTTGTGGGAGAGAAGGATGAATGAGGGAAGGCCTTATTTGCAAATATGGAGAGGGGTGTGGGTATCATTTTGCAAAATTGCCATTGTTTCCTTCGTATCTATCAGATATAAATCGGACGGCCTATATTGCAGGATGGCAGGCACACCATCATCACCAACTCTGTTTTTATAAGAAAAGAAAAGAAATTAGAGAGTAGAGAAGTAGAGATAAATATTAAATATAAAATAAATATAACAGTAGAGAAGAGAGTAGAGATAGCAGAGATGATGGGAAAGGATTGCGCACGGGGGGGAAGCGGCCACACGTGCGCTAGTTTTGGCGCGCGGCGTCTGGCGCGCTTTATAAAATCCAAAGCCCTCCCACCGCTCTGTGCCTTGCCACCGCTCTCTCCCCGCTCTGTGCCTCACCACCGCTCTCTCCCCGCTCTTTCTCGCCTCGCCGCCGCCGCATCACCGGGAAACTTGGGGATACCGTAGTGTTCGCACGCGCCCCTCTGACGGCTTCTCCACTGAGATCCGGTTTCACAGGATGCGCCTCGGCCTCGGCAATTTCGACACCGCCAACGAGGCCGCCTGCCCATACGATGCGGCAGCGTGGCGCCTCCAGTGGCCTCATATAACATTGAACTTCCCCAACATGCCGACGTGGGAGCGGTTACAGGAGCTCGCGCCTCTGCCGCGGCTTATCACCAATGAGGATCGTCACGACAACCGGAGGCGGGAGCACCGTCTCGGCATCGCCGAGATGGACAAGGAAGCCATGGCGCTGTGGCACCAACGCTTCCCGTAGGACATCATCAACAAGCGCGAGTTCTACGTGCAAAGGAGGGAGGAGAGGGATAAGAGGAGGGCGGAGCGAGCCGCCTATCACGAGGACAAGCGTAGGCGAAAAGCGGACGCTCAATTCAACATGAGGCTAGGAGCAGCGTCGCCCTAGGAATCCGACGACGATCGGTATCTTCCCGCCTATAGTCAGACGTCGGAGGAGGACATCACCGAGGAGGAGTCGGACGACGAGGAGTAGTTGAATAATCCATTTTTTTATCTATCTATGCTGAGAACTATCCTCTACTCTCTAGTCCCTACTCTCTATCTCTACTTCTTGATCTCAGTGTCGGCGTACTGGGAACCAGGGTACCCAGACTTGCCTGTCTGCGGCCCACGTCGCGTTCCTGGTACGGCCCGGTAGGGCCCAGCTGATCGACCATCTGCTCAAGACCCTCACGAGGGGGCCAACCCTCGCGAGGAGAACGACCAAGACCTCCTCAGGGAGCGGCCTCACCTAGGTTGCTCCGGAGGGGCGAAAGACCTCTCCCTAGAGTGGCCTCGGCTAGGCTGCTTCGGGAGGGTGGAGATCTCAAGGCAAGGGCTGCCTCAGGAGGAGGCAGTGACGCAAGCCATGACGAACCGTGCCAACGGGTGCCAGCGCGCGCCAGTGGGTGCAGTTTCCATATCGGTGCAAAGGAGACCGCACAGGCGCAGGTTTCCCCTTTGGTGCAACAAGACCAAAGACCGCAAGGACGGCAGGAAGGATGTCATCGCCGAGCCCACCACCGCGTTACCGCCTGCCCTCTTTGCAGGCGAAGACCACCTTTTGTCAGGATAGGAGCATCCTTGTGTTCCCGCTCAAATGGCCATTGTGGGATTCCCTTCCCGCCTAAACATTTCGGGGGAAGAGGACCCTGGCTGCCTATATAAGTAGCTAGGGTTCCATCATAGAGGGGATCGACCCATTGGGACTTAGACTAGCAAAGGAGCAAGAACATCCGCCTCCTCACCCTTCTTGAGCTCGCCTCCTGAGCTCAGGAAACCACTGTACTTGTTCATACTCGAGCCCTCGCGAGGCCAATCCACTAAAGCAGGACGTAGGGTTTTACATCGCAAGGTGGCCTGAACCTGGGTAAACTCTTGTGTGCTCTACTTGTTTGCTTGCTTGCATTCCATTCCCACCACCAGGAGAAGAGCGAGGCACTAGGTAGATGTGTAGTGGGAGAGATCTTCGTCACGCCCCTGTGTTCGAATCTTAAGGGTTTTGCAGAGCCCGAAATCTGACATTTGGCGCGCCAGGTAGGGGGCGTGTCGGAATCTCGCTTCTCCGACGACCTCGCTCCGCTCTTCTCCGTCGACCTCGTTTCACCGCCATGGTGGACACTCGCCAAGCACGCGTCGCCCGCCGCGCCGCCAACGTCGCTCAGACGGCGCCCGCGGGTAACGGCGCACCACTCTGCCCCAACTCGTCGGTCGCCAACGCGGCCACGGACCCATCCGTTCACGAGCAGCAGGACTCATCGTTGCCGCTGTCCGTGTGGCGTGAAGGCCGCACGGCGACCTCGTCACCTTCGCCGGCCCCGGCGTCATCCTCGTTGGTCCGCCGCGGGCCGGTCTACCAGCAGCCTGCACTACTGATGGCGCGGGAGCTCCTACGCTACCGTCCGGCGGACGACCTCTACGACGAGTGGCTCCACCGCATCACCGAGCTCATCAACGCCGCCGGGGAGGCGCCCGCACCGACCCATTCCTCTCGCCCTCCGTCGCCCATGGCGGGGAACGAGGACCACAGCGCTCCGCCCCCACCTCCACCGCGCGGCGCCGGCCAGGGGCTCAGGCGCGGGGCTCCATGGCGCGAACAGCCCCGCAGGGCCCCCAAGCGCGGCGAGGAGAGCTACTAGGTGGTCTCGCGCCCCCAGGCAGAAGCGCGCGTGCTCCCCGCTCAGCAGCACTAGAACCGCGCCCCACAGGAGGTGGTGGCGCCCGCACCCCAAGATCCAGCACCGCAGGCGCAGGGGGCGCCAGCAATCATGAGCGTGGCTGGATGCCATGCCCTAGCTTCTGAGCTACGGCGCCTCGTCTGGCCCAGCAAGTTCAAGCCAGATTTTCCTCCGCATTACGATGGCACCGCTGACCCAGCGGAGTTCCTCCAGCTCTACGAGCTCAGCATCAAGGCGGCAAACGGCACGGAGCAGGTCATGGCGAATTGGTTCCCCATGGCCCTCAAGGACGGTGCACGCTCCTGGCTCCTGAACCTTCGTCCAGGATCCATCTCCTCCTGGGAGGAGCTTCACGAGCGCTTCATCACCAACTTCCAAGGTACCCGCGACCGAGCTCCAGCGGCCGCAGACCTGGGCCGCGTGAAGCAGTAGCCTGGGGAGACCCTGCAGAAGTACATCCAATGCTTCAACACCGTGCGCCTCAAGATCCCCAGGGTCTCCAACGAGGCCATCATCTCTGTGTTCTTCGACGGTGTCCGTGACGTCAGGATGAAGGAGGAGCTTGCCATCCACGAGGACCTGTGCACGGCCCTCGAGATGTTCAATCTCGCGGCAAAGTGCGCCAGGGCAGAGGAAGGCCGCCTCTCCCTCATGGAACTGCCTGAGGCGGAGGCCGACGACAAGAAGACCAAGGCCAAGGAAGCAAAGCGCAAGGGACCAGCCGTGCTGGCCGTGGAGCCAGAAGTGAAGCGCGGCTGCGGCTACAACGACCCTCTAAGAAATAACCGTCCGTACTGCGTCTTCCATGATGTCCATAGCCATAACACCAACGACTGCCAAGAGCTCAGGGCGATGCGCGGCGGGCGCGGCGGGTAGCGCCCTGAGTGCGACAACCATAGCTACATCCATGGAGGAGGCCGTGGCGGAGGACCCTGGGACGGCAGGAACTCGTGCCAAGGATGGCGTGATCAGCCTCATGAAGACCGTTGGCAGGAGAAACCTCGTGACGCCCCCTGGCGTGACCAGCCTCATGAGGGTCGCCCTCAGGGCAACGCGGGCCTGCCTCCGCTGCCACCACCGCCAAGAAGGAAGAACGAAGACCGCCAGGGAGACGAAGCGGGGGGCTTCCAGGAGCCATGCGGGGTCGCGTGCATCCTGGGAGGAGCCCATGCTCCGGCTTCTCACCGCATCTTCAAGCAGTTTGCTCGTGAGGTGAACGCGGCACTCCCCAGGCCCGACGCCATGGGCAACCTCGGGTGGGCCAAGCAGATCATCGCCTTCAACCCCAAGGATCATCTCAGGTGCACTGCCGTGCCGGGCACTCTCCCGATGCTCTGCACCCCGACCATCAGTAACGTCCGAGTGACCAAGACCCTCATCGACGGTGGGGCAGGGCTCAACGTCCTCTCCATCCAGATCTTCGAGACTCTTCAAGTACCCTACAATCAGCTGCACCCGACCAAGCCATTTAACGGAGTCACGGATGGCTCCACCCTCCCGATGGGGCAGGTCCGCCTCCCCGTCACCTTCGGCGACCATGACAACTACCACACCGAGCTCATCGACTTTGACGTCGCCAACATCAACCTCCCGTACAATGCCATCCTAGGGTACCCGGCCCTCTCCAAGTTTATGGCGGCGACCCATCATGGCTACAACGTCCTCAAGATGCCTGGAAGCGGCGGAGTCATCACGATCGCCTGCGATGAGAAGGAAGCGGTACGTTCTCTGGAGCGCGCCTACCAGACTACGACCATTGAGAGCTCCGACGGAGACGGAGCCGTCTTCGCCATGATGACCGCCCCTAAGAAGAAGCAACTGCCAGACTCTCAGGCCTCGGGGGCTCCCGACAGCACCACTTCAAGCTTCGCGCCTGCTGACGAGGCGCCCTCCGCCCTTGCATAGGGAGGCGCGCCCGGCGCCCCTCTCAAAACGGGCTTGGGGGCTCTCCTCAATGGGACCCTGGACCTGGTCGTGAGGAAGGTGCCCGGGTACCACTCGCGGGCACGCCCCGCCGTGCGTCGTCATGAGCTCAGCGTGAGCCTCATAACGCTGGGGGCTCAGGACCCTATCGACCAAGATACCAAGGAACATTACCCACCTACTCAAGACCCAAGCAACCAGTTTCGCGTCTGCATCGACATCTCGAGCCTCAACAGGGCTGCCGCCCAGGGCCTCTTCCGGCCGATGGCGGTTGGCTGGAGGAGGGCCTTCCCCTCTGGCCTCCGCAACGCGGCCGCCAAATACCAGCACTTCGTACAACAGGTCGTGGGGGCCCAAGAGGCTCAGCAGCAAGCGGTCCTAATGGAGCAGGACCAGGACCCCCGCGACCGATGAGGGCCTCCGGAGCCCCTGGGCCTTGGGAGCTCGGCTCTCCTCAGGAGCAACCTGCACGGCTCGCGTCTCCAGCTACCACAACTCCTCTTCAGCGGCAAGTACCAGGTGATGTCTCAGGTATTTCATCGAGGGCGCCCCTCAGGCTGCATCATCCTCGAGCTGCTGGGGGCTTACCCCCCACAGCTGTCTCTTTTTGCGCATGAATCAGAACTGGTTGCTTCCTTCTGCATCATCTATATGGTTGGCACCCTCACCACCAGTAAGGTCATGAGCCCTTGTGAGCCCTCCGCGACCGCCCCATGATTAAGGACTGGCACGGCGTCTGTGCTCGGGTCCGTCCCTGCAGCGTCGCTAAACCCAAGGGCTGAGCTCTGTCTCGCGAGCCATTCCCGTGACGTCACCTCCCGTGGTCCTTGGTGCCTTGTTCTAGCATGGGCTAATCGTTGGTGGGTAAGTAGAGGCCCGTGGCAGGTGCCTCGCTCCCGCGGGAACCGCGCGCCGGTTGTTTATCTTTTGGACTATAGCATGAGAAGACTGGGCACGGCGTCTGTGCTTGGGTCCGTCCCTACAGTGTCGATAAATCTAGCAGCTGAGCTCTGTCTTACGGGGCGGTCCCGCTAACGCCACCTCCTGGGGTCGTTGATGCTGCGGCCTTCTCATGCAATGCCCTCTGGAGATGCATTCGGCGCAGGTCTAGGCAACCCATCTCTTTTCACGTTTTGAAGAAGAAGACTTAGGTGCAACCCGCCTCAGGCGCAACCCACCTCAAGGTAGGGTCTCGTGAGTGATGCGTAAGCTCACGAGAACTTCCTCAGAGTCGTTCAGCTCGGCCTGAGGAGGGCCCATATACACCCTGGCTGTCCCGCCGTGCAAGCCACGTGTCCGGACGGGCTGTACACGCCCGGGAGTCTCTCCCGGTGGGAGGCTCCCCTCCCACGATCCAGTGGAAGTGCTTAGATCCGCGCTGGCAAGTCCGAGGAGCGGTTGTGCCCACGAACCAGTGGAAGCACCAAGCTCCACGCTGGCCAATACGACCGAGGAGCGGTTATGCCCACACTCCACGCAACTGTGGTAGCTCTATGCTCCGCGCTAGTTATAAACAACTGAGGGCGGCCCCCAGCGGTCGCACCAACCTCAGGGAGCTTTTCAGCTCACGACACTCACAGCTTATCCTTGGAAGGGTATCACGAGGGGGGCTAGGCACGGGGGCTATGCTCATGTCACGCCTGGCAGACGCCACCCTACCAGGTGCCCAGACACCTGGCTTTCTCGCGCCCCCATCCTAGGCGAAGGCTCGTAAGCAAGGTATGGTGCTCGTTCTCCCTTATGAGAGCCGTTCGTACGTCAAGGGGACCCCTGGGCATCGCGACCCAGGGGCCTCACTAGTCACGTAGCCCCTCACTCCTTGGGCCCGGTGCTCAACGGCGGTCGAGGTATGCGTGGGTCTGGGCCCTGCCGACCTAGAACGCAAACGGTCACTTGAGCGTTAAGGGGGACCCCTGGGCATCGCGACCCAGGGGCCTCACTAGTCACGTAGCCCCTCATTCCTTGAGCCTGCCCTGGTGACCCGGAGGGCTCAATGGCGATCGAGGTATGCGCGGGACTGGGCCCTGCCGACGCAGAGCACTTAAGCAAACATGAATGGAAGCAAGCACGGAAATCACAGAATTCAAAGCCTAGCTATTACAATAAAGCTCAAGTTCATCAAATTCAAACAAGTCTCACGCCTCCTCGAGGCACTCCCATTCTCCTGAGCAGGAACAGGTCAAGCATCGCCGGATGCGCCGCATCAGCTTCCGCCTCTTCAGACGCATCAGCAGCAGCCGGAAGGAACGCCTCCACCAGCTCTTTGACCTTCTCCGCCACACACTCAGTAGCCGCGCCCCCCAGGCTCGTAGCCAGTGGCTGGGATAGCATGGCCAGGTCGAAGCTGGGGTCACGAAGGAAGAAATGGCCGCACACCTGCGCCAAGGCAGAGGTAAGAAGCGACCGGCCCTCAGTATCAGCTAACTGACCGATTGCAGATGCCACATCGCCCAGGGCCTTCACGAGTGCAGCTAGGAGCCCGGTAGCGCCGTCCTCCGGGGTGGCCATGTGACACTCCAAATTTTTTATTTGGTTTTTATCAAAAACTTTGTGGTTTTGAGGAGAGACTTTTGTTTTTTTTAAAAAAATTTCTTTTTCAGAAAAACCTTCCTCTTAAAAACCTCCTTTTGCCTTGGCAGGGATTTTATTTCTTTCAAACTTTGGTGGTTGATCTTTTGCAAACTTCCTCTCTGTTGGTTCCCTCTCAAAATTATTTTGGGAGTTTAATTTTTTTCTTTTAAAAAGAAACTCCATGAAAATTTGGGATTTTCATATCTTTGAAGCCACCCTTGGCTTTGTATTTTTGCCCATGAGATAAAACCTCTCCAAAACCTCCCCTCCCCCTTGTGATCAACCTAAATTATCTGTCCCAACTAAGCCAAACTGGTTTTGGATTTTTATTCTAATTATTTTTCCCCCAATTCAATTCTGAAAAAAATTTGGAGCCTGAGAGATTTTCAAAGCAAGTGCCCTATTGCATTTGAGTTTTGACCTCAAACCAATTCTCCTGGATTGTCCTTAGCATCCATAACCCAGAACCATCTTGATCCACTCCTACTCTTTTCAAAATTTTCAAAATTTAGTCTCTGCAAGTTTGGACCAGATTTGCCAAATTTGGTGAAATTCATATCTACACTCCTCCAAAAATTCCACCAAAAATCATGCAGCCTACTTGAGCAAGGAGAAGCCACTCCACCAAAAATCAGCTCAAGGAAAAATCACCAGAGGCCAATTTCATTCGGTCGAACACCTTGTGGGCACTGTTACTGTTCAAAGTTCAGAAATTCAGTTTCAGTGTCATCTTCAGTTTCGACAGTTTCAGTCACGCGGCCACAGTGCACTTGGCACGTTGCTCGCGGCCTCGCTTGCTTGTCCGAAGCTTCACACGCGCACTTGGCGCGACCCTGGCGTCGGTGGCGCCCTGGCCCGCCTGCGCCGGCGTGTCTTGCGGCGGCCGGCTCCCCGTAACGGCCGACAAGGAGGAGAACGGCGGCGCAACGCCGTTCGGCACCGCCCAAATCCTCTGGTGGCTCCGGGTGGCCTTCTCCGTGCCAGCGCACGCATGCGGCACCGTCGCCGTGGCACAGCACGCACGGAGCGCGCTCTCTGCCGCCGACGGGCCCGCGCCACCCCGTTCCGTCGAGCTCGACCCAAACACCCAAACCCCGGCCAGTTTAACACTAAAACGGGCCCATTGAACCTCCGTGATGACGCTCGACCCCCTAACCACCCCGACCGAGCACTGCGCCACCGTAATCGCTCGCCGGTGATCCTCGTTCACGGCAACCGCCTCGGACCGCCTATATAAAGGGGTCCCGAGCTCACTCTCGTGCACGCAGCACCTCCACTACTCACCAACACCCCGCCAGGCCACTAGGGGGACCTCGAGGAGGTCTCCTTCCCCGGCTCCGGCCGCCCAGATCCGCCTCGGCCTCCAGCTCGATTCACTTCGGTGAGGCCACCTCCGGCGCCCAAACCTCGTCCGTAGCCCTCTCTTGCACCCAGTAGTCTAACCCCCACCTCAATTTAATCTTTGCAGCCCTCTCCGACGAGCTCCATCCACGCCCGAACCACCGTCCGCCGGAGTTGAGACCGCCGTCGACGTGGTGCTCACCGGCGACCAACACCACCTCCCACCGTTGCGGAAGGACACGGTGAGCACATTGGTAACCTCTGATCCCCATGCCTCGTCGTGGATCGCCGCCGGCGACCTCAGCAGCTCTCGGGCGCCGACGAGCCTCGTCCCTCCCATTTGAATATTTAAACATGACAAGTGGGACCCGCTGTCAGCCTCTCTGTCCTTTCTAAACGAAGCGTTATCTGAAAACGCCTTCTGCCAAATGCGTTTTCTCTTCGGGCTGGCGTAGTCGCTACCGAAGCGTTTTCTATTTTTATAAACTAGCCCCTGGAAATCTTCTGTTTCATTACAGATAAGTCCCTGGACAAAAACCCTTATAACTTTTAATCAGAAAAGTATTTTTGATTGATTCTTTTTCTGTTCTCTTTAAAATTTTGTCTAGTTTTTTATCAGATTTATTTGAAAAATATTTGGTTTACCTTCTGTGCTCTCCTTGGTATTTACGTTAGCGCATGTATTTTATTTAAACCGTAGATACCGAAGGAGGTGACGGAGCCGCGAACTTCACCGAGCTAGGCTCCGACTACTCTGAACCAGGCAAGCATGTTTGAAATTTTGATATGATGAGTGTCTCGGCATGTTTTGCATTTAGTTAGTTTCATGGCATGTTGGTAAGCATACCGATGAACGTCATTCTATGTGATAATAAGGTGAGTGAGTTCCATGATCCATACGTGGATGAATGTGAATATAAATGGCCATGTGTTGGCATGAGGATGGGTACGATGGCAGTGTTGTAGCATGCCAGTCTTACTCCAGACTATGTGATTTCAGTGTCAAACCATATCGGTCCAGTACCTATCATTTCCTTCCTTGTACTACCACATGTTTTCCGCAAGGAATATGGTTTAGTAAGTTGCAAACCACTTTCATGGTACACACCAAAGAGGAGAGGCCGTGATGATGGTTCCATGGCCCTGGATTAAAGCCAGTCATCCGGTCAGGGGGCATGGGTGTTTCCGGTTGGGACCGAGAGGGGGGCACCCCTTAGAGCGCGCGTATATAAATTTGATCCCATGCTATTTGAGATTGTGATCTCCCCGTCTCAAAAGTTTTTCTTGGACGATGACTAGGGTGATTCCTAGGATCGAGAGGTAGGATGGGTGTGTACCGGTTAGTTGTGTTTTCTCCCGAAATACCATAAACAGAACTAGTCCTTCGTGACTACGGAAATCCGTTGACTGTGGGAAAAATTTTGTACAAACTCTGCAGAGTCATATATTCCTCCAAATCATCTCTTCCATGTCAAGTTTCGTTCCATCTTATCCTAATCAATTGGCAGCTTTGATGACAGAGACTCCGGTGAATCGCATGAGTGCTGAGTCCGATTGAATGATTATCCTTGTGGATGGACTAACCCGTTTATTCTCATGGATTGAATGTTTATTATGAGTATTGTTTACTGGTGAATCTAAAGCCCTTTCTGCGATGTCGCTCAGACGTCCGACTGTGGCATTTCTTTTAAAGCCCTTTATGTGATGTCGCTCAGACGTCCGACTGTGGCATTTCTTTTAAAGCCCTTTATGTGATGTCGCTCAGACGTCCGACTGTGGCATTTCTTTTAAAGCCCTTTATGCGATGTCGCTCAGACGTCCGACTGTGGCATTTCTTTTAAAGCCCTTTCTGTGATGTTGCTCAGACGTCCGACTGTGGCATTTCTTTTAAAGCCCTTTTTGCGATGTCGCTCAGACGTCCGACTGTGGTATTTCTTTTAAAGCCCTTTATGTGGTGTCGCTAAGACACCCGACTGTGGCAT
>NC_041384.1:175305622-175348899 GCF_002162155.2 Triticum dicoccoides
CTTTTAAAGCCCTTTCTGCGATGTCGCTCAGACGTCCGACTGTGGCATTTCTTTTAAAGCCCTTTATGCGATGTCGCTCAGACGTCCGACTGTGGCATTTCTTTTAAAGCCCTTTCTGTGATGTTGCTCAGACGTCCGACTGTGGCATTTCTTTTAAAGCCCTTTTTGCGATGTCGCTCAGACGTCCGACTGTGGTATTTCTTTTAAAGCCCTTTATGTGGTGTCGCTAAGACGCCCGACTGTGGCATCTTTTTCCTTATTTTTATTTTGTTCACCTTTCGAGGCGTCACTTCAGACACCCGATCGGTCTTCATTTGTGTTATGTTGGGATTTCAGGCGGACTACCGCCGTTTCCCCTTTTTCTTACCCCGTTATGCTAATTTTATTTATTGTGCATTAAGGAATTAATCATGTTGCATCCATGCACGCATTTGTTATATCTTATGTCCGAACTTTCTTGCGAGTACTTTCAAAGTACTCACTGGCTTGTTGATTTGGCCAGATGCTGACGAAGGCGATCTCATGGATGAAGAGTTCGATAGCGAGTCCGACACTTAGAGGAGTCCCAGTCAGTCTCGTGCGACCCTGGATTTGGCCACTGTTTTATAACCGCTTCCGCTACCAAATAAATTTATCGAGCCTCACCTCGACGTTCGATGAAATGATATCCTTAGAGTCTTGTATTTCCCTCCCCGCTGTGCTTTTCCACCACCAACCTATCCATGAGTCAGTAGTATGTCTCCACACCACTGTGTCTTGTCCGCCATTATGTATGATTATTGGCGTGCTTGTAATAATTTGGTTGAGCGACCGCAGTTCAACCCTATAATATATTTTATGCTACTGGCTTATTGTATCAAGAAATTGTCTACCAGTGAGGAGGATTTCTCTCATACTGGACTCAAAAGACTGGTTTATCAATAAATATTTTTATTGGAAAACCGGTCGTGACAGGCCAGCGGCTCTTCGAACCCCTCCACGTAGGCGATCCGCAGCAGCCTGCGGGCCTCGAGCTCGAAGGCGGCGAGGGCCTCACGGCCCACCGTCGCCGTCTTCTCTGAGGCTGCGAGGGCGTCCTCCCTAGCCTTCAGCTCGTCCTCGCGCTTGGCTTGGGACGCCTTGGCTTACTCAGCCTTCGTCTTCAGCTTCTCCAGGCTCGCGCGGTCGGCGAACTGCTCCTCCTGCAACCGCGATGTCTCGGCCTTCTCGCCCTGGAGCTCCTTCTCCAACCTCTCAAGCTCCAGGGCGTGCTTCGTGCTCTCCTCATGAAGGGTCTTAAGTTCATCTTCCGCCTCTTGACGATGCTTCTCGGAGGACACTGCCTGGGCGTCCGCGGTCTCCCGCGCCCGTGCAGCCGAGGCAGCCTCCTCCCGACCCTCGGCGACGGCCGCCGAAGCCTGACTCCAGGTGGCCTGCACAGACTCCTCCGCTTGCAGCCACCCCGAGAGTAGGCCCAAGTGGGCGTCCACCGCATGGTCATCACCGTCCCGAAAGACAACGCGGAGCTGGTTCAGCACAGCGAAGGCCGCCTCCAAGGCCTCGGGACCGGATCTCACCTGCTGACGAGGGGGCGCCACCACGATCGCCCGCTCGGCTGAGGGCTTGGGGGCTCTTATCGGATTTTGGGCCGCTCACCTCCTGGCCTTGACCACGGCATCACGACCTGGCATACCAGTGACGGCCGATGCTTGCCTAGGGACTGGGTCTCGCAGGAGTGGGGAACTAAGCTACCGCAAGTACGGAAGAGAAGGAAGGTCTTGCTTTAACAAAAGATCTCATGAGGAACCCGGGTTTATGACGCTTGTTCGACAGCAAACAAAGGTTGCAAACATTTACACACCCTCGGGGGTCCATTCATGGTTGCCTCGCAGGGACCAAGCAAAAGAAAACCGCCTCCGGAGGAGTGCGCCTGAGCTCCTTCAGCGGCGACGACGGTCGAAGGACACCGCATCCCTCCGGCGGCTCGGCGGCTCATATCTCTTGTCAGAGCTCGAGGCCGTCGTAGGAGAAGCGGAGCTGCTACTAGGGGAGTCGGGGGCAGAGCCAATGGCGAACACTTCGCCCCAGGCCTCGGCGCCTAGGCAGCACCGGAAATGGTCGTCGGCAATCCCCTCCTCTTCGTTGCACGCTCGTCGCCGGCCATCCTCCCCGAAGACTTTGAAGGTCAGTGAAGCCAGCCCATCCAGCCTGAAGTGAAGAACGTGCCTCCCGGCAGGGGCGCATGCGCGGCGCACCACGCCCCAACCCCAGGTCATGTAGACCTGGCCAGAGGAAATCACCTCCACGTCGGCGTACGAATGGGGGAGATGGCATCCATCATGCCGAAGCTGCATCGTCACTCGTCTGCGGGCCGGAAGCACCTCCCTCAGACACGGGGGGAGGAGGACCCAAGTGTGTGGGGGAGCTCCTGCCCACACGACGAACTCACAGACGTCATCCTCAGCATGAGGCAGCGGCAAGAGGCATGGCGTCACTCGCCCCGCCGGGCGGTCACCTGCACCGCCCCCATTGTCGTCGCCCGCGTCGCGCACGGCCGTCGTCGGGGCGGCCGTATGAGGCGGAAACCCTGGCGGCGCCCGCATACACCACGTGCGAGCATCCGCCGGCCTCTCAGGCGCCCTCGGCGAATCACGGTGCCTCTTCTTCAGTGGGAGCTGCTCTGGCTCCACCACCGGGTCCTTCCCCTTCTCTGCGGCGGAAAACCTGTGAATCGGTGCCATCGAAAAACCCTCGCCGGAGGAAGAGGAACTGGGGTTTTGGCCTGGAACAGTCAAATGACCGGGGGTGGCGTTTTGTCCCCCATTTATAGACTGAGAAGGCAAATCGCCAGCCACTCTCGCGCAGGCGACCGCGGGCACGCCGGTTCTGTCGCCCGCGCCAAGGAGTTATCAAGTCACACGGTTACCAAGGCTGTGTGGGGAGTGGAGTCGATGCGTCCCATCCAACCGTCATGCGTCGGCCTGGCCCGCAGTCTTTCGGTCCCGCGGCGCTTTGTCCTCACCTAGGCTTCGCCCAGTAGCCAACTCTGCACGCGCCTTGGGCCCGGGGGCTACTGCCGGTGTACTGGGAACTAGGGTACCCAGACTTGCCTGTCTGCGGCCCACGCCGCATTCCTGGTATGGCCCGGTAGGGCCCAGCTAATCGACCATCTGCTCAAGACCCTCGCGAGGGGGCCAGCCCTCACGAGGAGAATGACCAAGACCTCCTCAGGGAGCGGCCTCACCTAGGCTACTCCGGAGGGGCGAAAGACCTCTCCCCGGAGTGGCCTCGGCTAGGCTGCTTCGGGAGGGCGGAGATCTCAAGGCAAGGGCTGCCTCAGGAGGAGGCAGTGACGCAAGCCATGACGAACCGTGCCAGCGGGCTCCAGCGCGTGCTAGCGGGCGCAGTTTCCATATCGGTGCAAAGGAGACCACACAGACGCAGGTTCCCGAGGGGCGAGACAAAGGTTTCCCCTTTGGTGCAACAAGACCGAAGACCGCAAGGACGGTAGGAAGGATGTCATCGCCGAGCCCACCACCGCGTCACCCCTGCCCTCTTTGCAGGCGAAGACCACCTTTTGTCAGGATAGGAGCGTCCTTGTGTTCCCGCTCAAATGGCCATTGTGGGATTCCCTTCCCGCCTAAACATTTCAGGGGAAGAGGACCCTGGTTGCCTATATAAGTAGCTAGGGTTCCATCATAGAGGGGATCGACCCATTGGTACTTAGACTAGCAAAGGAGCAAGAACATCCGCCTCCTCACCCTTCTTGAGCTCGCCTCCTAAGCTCAGGAAACCACTGTACTTGTTCATACTCGAGCCCTCGCGAGGCAAATCCACTAAAGCAGGATGTAGGGTTTTACACCGCAAGGTGGCCTGAACCTGGGTAAACTCTTGTCTGCTCTACTTGTTTGCTTACTTGCATTCCATTCCCACCACCAGGAGAAGAGCGAGGCGCTAGGTAGACGTGTAGTGGGAGAGATCTTCGTCACGCCCCTGTGTTTGAATCTTAAGGGTTTTGTGGAGCCCAAAATCCAACACTCGGCACTGTAAACACTTTTTTAAAGCGTCGCGCGTTGCGATTCTATTGGAGATGCTCTAACATGGCAGACGAGTGCTTTAATGCGCGAGTATTACTAGTAGTATATTTTTCTTGCCATGTTGAGATTTTAAAACCACGAGTGCGAACATGCAGAGGAGTAACGAAGACCAAACACGGGATATTGGGGACATCTTCAAGGAGCGTGGCAAGTTAAAGGGGAGCTGCACCGAACCTGTATAATGAGCTTTGGTAAGTAACACCCTTTGAATTACTTTCGTTTAGCCTCGTGTTCTTGAATGTGTATATGTTGTAGTTTTTGTTTCTCTTAAGCCTCGTGTTCTTCGATGTGAAATAAGAAGAGTCTTAATCGTCCTAATATTTTTTCCTTTTGAATTCACTTCTCACAGTTCTATTTATCTGGCTTCTACTAAATGGATCTAGGTTGCTAGTATTGATCTAAAAAAGAAGTAACTTCATGTCAGCATGTAGTTCCTACGAGGAGGGAAGTATGGTCAACCTCGAGATCATGTTTCCAAAATGAGGCTGGATTACACACAAGGTGCCAGTTCCCTAATGATGCTGGATTAGACACAAGGTGCAAATTCCCAGATGATGCTGGATTACACACAAGCCAGGTGGAGTCGTCAGCTGTTCGTGTCCTCGTGGCTCTAGTAAAGGCTGAAAGAAAGCGTGCAGCAGCCCTTGAGAATGTAGCTGAGTTCCTGAAAAAGCGAAAAGAGCAATCAGATGCTCTCTTCACCCATGCCAAAGAAGAGATGGAAGAAGCTAGAATTAAGCTAGCAGAGGTAGAGCAGGCTAGGCGTCTCCTGCTATCTAAAACTATTGTCAATACAAAATTTCCTTCATAGTAGCTAGGTTCAAATGTTTATCCATTCAGCATGCATGTTGTGATGTCCGTGCATCTATTGATGTGGCACAAAATATATTTTTTCCGGGTCATGTAATAACAGCAATTACTTTCCAAACAATAACAGATGAAGCATTGGACATGGTATAGTTCACGCGCAAGCCCGACATTCCAAGTTCAACTTCCACATCAAACTCATATTCACAGATATCTGCACATTCATACATAATGTCCACAACCATGATTCACTTCAAAGCCAAAAAAATTGAGGAGAGTTATGAATAAAGAAAAACCTCTAGTTCCTGCTACCAGTGCGAGCACAACAAGTCAAGACCATGCGTAATTAATTATATTTTGGTCATTTTTTGTGTTCTAAAATGCCGAGCGGCTCGCGGAAGGACGTGTTGCCGGCACACGCGCGGATTCAATGAAGGCAGGCGGGGCAGTCTGAAGCCGGTTGCATGCGGCGAGGAGGCGTGTTCAGCTGGGCCTGCAGCGAGTGGGGCCCTCTTGGTCGGCGCGCCGGTTCAATGCCTGCACTATGAGAGGTCGCATCCGTGTCAAAGCAATCACTCCCTCCAGTCCTTTTTTGTTTGGGTATAACAAAATCTCGTTTTCCATTCACATTTTACAAGTAAAATTTGTGGACAAACTTTGACCCAAAATACGATGGGGACTAGTAAACCAGAACGGAGGTAGTAGTTTTTTTTAATCAAAGAAGGGTTTCCCCCTTCCGATTTTCATTACTGAAAACCAACATCTAAATCTAAACCATAGTATTTGCCCTAGAACTACCAGGTTCAACATCTCGCAGCATAAACCCATACAACCATACGCCAAGGAGGTACGTAGTACTATGAATTCCATTTTCGCTCCATACCAATCGTTCTAAAAACTACTTAGTACTTATAACGCGCCATTGAAAATCAGAAATCTTAACCCCGCTAAAAATGATATTTTAAATGTGGCTACTCAATCTGTGGCAACTGGCGAGCCACCGCCTCCAAGTCGTTCAACTGTGGTCCCGACCATCAACTCCTACGGATCAAATTATCACGCGAGCTGACTATTCCTACAAAGGTGTGCTCCACCATGTACCCGGTACCCGCGAATGCAGCAATCGTGCACCTAGGGTTTTAGGGTTTGTTTGTTAACATTGCATTTACGTAACACTCATGTGTGCAAGACAGCGAGTGACCGACTGCGTGTGTTCCCCTCTTCTCTTCGTATATGTACTCCACTGTTTGCCTGGTGTCCAAAAAATTATAATAACTACTAGCAATGTGCCAATGTGTTGCCACATGATCAGAGTAGATTAATACATATTCACTGATTTGATAGAAAAAAATCTAGTTTTGAAATACGTATATCACAAAAAATATGTTATGTTTCACTCAAAATATATTCCTTTGGCGGTTTTGATGAGATAAGGGAGGAATGTTGTTGGTTTCAAGATTCAAGAAGTGGTATATGTATAATTTCTACTCTTACTAGCAAGATGCATGTGCGTTGCATGGAACATCAAGATCTTGTGGGAGAAAAGGATGAACGAGGGAAGGCCTTATCTGCAAATGTGGAGAGGACTGCGGGTAAATTGCCATAGTTTCCTTCCTATCCGTCAGATATAAATCGGGCGGCCTATATTGCAGGATGGCAGGCCCACCATCATCACCAACTCTATTTTTATCCCCACTCTTATAAAAAGCATAGTCAATGATGATCATGTGCCTGCCATCCTGCAATATAGGCCGTCCGATCTATATCTGACGGATAGGAAGGAAACTATGGCAATTTTGCAAAAAGATACGCACACCCCTCTCCACACTTGCAAATAAGGCCTTCCCTTGTTCATCCTTTTCTCCCAGAAGATAAACTACTCATAAAAATGCATCTTGATGTTCCGTGCAACGCATGGGCATCTTGCTAGTTGTTGCAAAAATCCCATGTGTGTGTGAGAGAGAGAGGGAGAGAGGAGGAGGACGGAGTGCATGTGTGACAAAGACACAAAGAGTGTGTGTGCGAGAGGTATCAGCTTAAAATGAGGCGATAGTGTGTGTGTGCACGATCGAGAGGGCGTGTCTCAAGAAGGGAAGAAAAATCTACATAGATATAAGGAGCGGGAGAGAGACATGTATGCGATAGTGGAAGCATGAGTGTGCGGGTGTATAAACCTATCTAGAGGCTAGTCGATAAATGTTTGTGAGAGAAATACGAGTCGGGGGTGCGAAAGCGAGAGTTTTGTGTGTGAGAGAGAGACGGTAGTCAGGAAGGGGAGTAGAAGCAGGAGTTGTGTGTGTGTGTGAGAGAGAGGGGGGGATTTTGTCTGATCGGTAAACAAATGAATAATGTCAGTCTGGGATGGAGACTAAAAGGAGACCGCAACAAATGTTTTGTCTATAGGAGAGAGAGAGAGAGAGAGAGAGAGAGTAATTTTAGTGGTATGATTCATATCTAGAGACATATAGGGTGTGTGAGAGAATCCCATAGAGAGAAAGACAAAGTGAAAGTCGAGTGGAGACTCTGTGTGTGGCGGTGAAAAAGAAAGCTTAGGTACCTAGTGATATGAGAGAATGGTAGAGACATGAGAGATAATGAAAACCATAACACTTCTCAAGGGAGACGTCGAGAGACCATGTGCGAGGATAGGAGAAACATGAAGTGAGCATGCGGGTGAGCTGGAGAAAAGAGAGTGATAGCTACATGAAGGAGCATGCATGCGAGAGAGATGGCCGTGAAAGGAGTGAACATAAAAGGGATTCAAATATTTGAATTCGAGATGATGATACATGTAATCCATACTCAAACCAAAATTGATCTATCAAACATGCATGCTCATATGAATTCACGCGCATCTATGTTATTTAATATGTAGATATTACTGATCCATACATTTTAGTAGAACATAATTTGGTTTAATTTTTTGAATTCAACCTTATGATTTTGAGACCATTGTATTTGTAAATCATATTATACATATAAAGGAGCAGAATTCTTTGTTGTGCTTTTGAAAGTATATATAAAAATGATGTATATAGAATTTTATTCCAACCGAAAATGGATCCCGCCCAAAAAAATTAGAATACAAACGGGATTCGAATTGAGTTGGCACGGTAAACATGCACTCTGCGAAATTTGAACGAAGCCGGCAAAGTCGCAGTAACCGCCTGAAACCAAAATCTGCGAGTTGGAAATTACTAGTGCCTATCCCTACCACGCAAAGCATATCTGCTTGATTTCTATAGGTTTCGATAGGGGTAGGTTTGTAATTTCACTCAAACATGACATAACCGCCTCTCACCCGGATTCATACACGGTGGGCGCCAAAACACAGTGTGTCCTCAGCCGAAATCGACTCCCTCCCCGATTCATACACGGTGGGCGCCAAAAACAAACTCTCGTCGGCAAATATTTGGTGTATGTGAGATTACCATCCTATCCCCAACCGACTAATATTGTTGTGATGTAGGAAATTTGAAATGGGGTTAAGTTTGTAAATTTCCTCGCATTTGAGACAAGCGTGCCCTGAAGACATGGTTCCCCCCTTCCTCTCTACCTCCATTTCCCCATTCATACTCCATGGGCGCTAAAACACCCTCTCCACCCCAGCCTCCTCCGTCTGCCACCCCATCCACCACCGTCCTCCTCCACCATGCCAGAGCTGATACCCCGACGCCGCCGTCCATTACAAGAGATCGACCTCTCTCATCCACGGCTTTTGACCGGGATCCTTGCATCCCGTCCTCTCGCTACATCCCCGCCGTCGTCCACCTTGTCGGCGCCACTCCTATGACCGTCTCATCCATCGCGCCCTGCCGCCACCGTCTACCCTCCTAGATATGCTTCCACGCCGCCGACAGCCATCGCTACCGCAGCACCATCAAATTCTACGTAGATGCATACACGGTGCCGCACCAGAGGCGGTACTCTTCTGTATCTTCTCAACTTATTTATCGCGGCAAGAAAATAGATCGCCACTGCTTTACTCTGATTTCTTGTCCATCACTTACTTGCTAGTTGAAAGCAAACATTGGTTGTGAAGTTGCCTTTGTCCGGTTTGCACCTTCAGATCCGCCATGGCACGCTCAACACTATACTCCCAATGCTTATGGTTTTCCCCTTTTATATTCCACTAGTTAAATCACAGTAGACTAAATTTCAAAATTGGGTCAGTCAATTTTTCAGAGCTCGCTGGAGTTCGCCGGTGCGAACGAAGGGGCTCGGGTGGGGACGGTGGTTGTGGGGGCGGTGGTGGGGCCTCGCCGAACGAAGAAAACTCAAGCGGGTGGGGGCGGGGCTGGCGGAGGAACACAGGCGGTGGGGGCCGGTGGTCAGGCCGACGGCCCGTGCGGTGTTCTGTATGGGAAGAATCAGAGACGAGGAAGAAGAAGGGTTAGGAGACGTAGGATCTTCATCCAACCACCTGAAATGGTCGACTGACCCAAATGACAAAAGTCACGCGACTTCCATGTAGACATGCCTTTATATTAAGTACCGTCATCGTACCAGCTTAGCACTGCTCTTGAATCCATCAAGCTAAACAACGTGCCACTCATAATTCCAAACTTGTTGCTCAAGTACGAATCTGATATGATGCTGATATTACTAAAACAGATAGCATTTAATTGGTCAGCTAATGTTCCTACTTTACTTTCGAAAGTGCACCACATATAATGAGACAGCAGGAAGTTGCTTTCTTAATGCGCTCTGGTTCATCATGTGTGGGCACTGCGCAACGAACATTTTATTATCCAAAATCTGCTTGCTCTTCTTTAGCATGTTCCTCTTCCGTTCTTCTTTAATAAGTACTCTCTCCGTTCCTAAATACAAGTCTTTGTATAGATTCCACCATGGACTACATATGGAGCAAAATGAGTGAATCTACACTCTAAAATGTATCTAGATACACCTGTATGTGATCCATAGTGGAAATCTCTACCAAGACTTATATTTTGGAACGAAGGGAGTATGATAGTAGTACGGTATGTTCCTTATAGTGAAGATGAGCAAGGACATTTGCAGTGTAGAGGTCTATACGGTTGGTTGTGATGGACACTTTGAACTCTTCGGGCCTCTTTGATACGTAGGATTTTGTAAACATGGGAATAGGATTTGTAGTGGCCTGCCCACTTGAATCCTATAAGAATAGCAAGGAAATGCGGGGAGCTGTGTCGCCTTTGAGAGTTACACTGATATTAACAGTACCGCACCTTCAGTTGAAGAGAGCTGGTATCCGAAGCCTTTCTAGCCGTACCGACAATACTAGCACATATGTTCCAGCAAGTTCCACTTTGCTGATTTTACTCTGATGCTTACGGTTTTCCCATTATATGTACACTATGATCTGTGTAGCTGCTTTGTGTCCAACTAGCAGCAGTCCACTCTTGAAGCTAAACACCGCAATGGCTTACAAAATTGGCACCAATGCATTGAGTGCCATTCTGGATGCAATGAAACTCATATGCTCCCCACCTGTTGATTCTTGTTTAGAATATGATCCTAATGACTATTCTAACCTCGAGGAGTCAAAGGCACATGGCCTGTCATGTTCACCCATCAAGGTGCATGTTCTAATTTGGCAAGGTTTTATTGATTGCATGTATCTTGCATATGTTGCCTTGCATTTCTTCTACTTTGTTGCACCGCCATCTGCTTAGTTTACTCATCATATATGTCAAGATGCCATGCCCATCCATTATCAATACATATTCCATTTGTCATCATACCATGTTTTTCCACTCAAATGCTATTCTTGTGCATTAGACATCAAAAAGGAAGAGGGTGATTGCCGAACCTGGAGGAGCACCAGCAAAGTCCATGAAAAACGTGGTTGTGCCAGAGAAATTAGACAGCACCCCACTTATATTGGTTGTACAACCAATGACAAAAAACATAGGACCGACTCCAGCAGACTGTACCCATACCTCACTGGCCACACCACTAGCCCCACCACACAGGACCTGCACTCCAGCAAAAGGTATGCCAATTTCAGTTGCCATAGCACCAGTCGTACAACAGAAAAATCCCACTCCAACATAAAGTACAGCAAGTCCGCCAGTCGAAGACCTATCCCAACTGCAGAGACGGCCAAATCCTGTAGATTGGAACCCCATTCCAGTTATTCCCAGTTTAAAAGACAATGCTTTCAATGTTGTTAGGGACTACATGCATATATTCCCATCCTGGGAATATTATAGTGAAGACAAACACCATTTTCACATCTTCATGTCCCACTTACGTGTAAGTGCTATTATTCATGGTGATTATTTTCCCGTTTTCTGCTGATTGAACACATCAATGATTTACATTAAATTGTTGTAAGTAGGTGAGGGTCAATCTGGATAGTCATGATGAGCAAAGCTTGCTTGCGCTTTTCAAGGAAGCATTGCAGCAGTATCGGTGTTACCTGAGGAAATCACACTTTGATGGCAAGTCTATAAACGAATTTCTGGTGAAGTCTCTTGTGCTAAATTTAGAAGACATTGAATGGAAAAACCTTGTTATGCACTGGTCTCGTTCTAAGGATGAGGTACTATCTATGATATCGCATGACAATTTGAACTTCTACTTTTCCGCATGTGCCTTACGGATCTTTTTTGCAGGAAATCTGCTCGAAAAGGAATTCTGGTTTGCAAAGAACGACGGGATATTGCAAATATGCTAACCGCTGCTTTGCTCTTGTTAGTACCTGTTGTCCTGTATCACTGTACTTGCATACATACCTGGTTCATTATGTGACAGCAGTATGCATGATATCTTGCTTATCAATTGTTCGCTCCAAATTATCTGATCTGTATGAATGGTTACATTAGTGTAGAATATATCCAATGCCAATGAAAATTTTTAGCTCTGCATTGTTCTTGTAAGTACCTGTTGTCCTTTATCAGTGTACTTATATTGACATGTAGTTTTCCATGTACCATCACTCTGCAGCTTATTTTCCTTTGCCCTCCATTTTCTACACATAAGATCTATATTTACTCTTACCGTAAGGTTGGATAACACCAATGGTACTGAACAAGTTTAGCTCTGCATTGCTCTTGGCTGTACCTTTTGCCTGTATGGATGTACTTACATTTATAGCTACTTGGTTATGTAGCATCACTCTTCATCTTATCTTAAATATTCTCCATTTTGTCTTATATTTTCACATCTATATTTTCTCTTAACAAAATGTAGAATAAAGGCAATGGTTATGAAGAAGATTCTGTGGTAAACTTCTTGAATTCCCCCCCCATCAGCATGGACAAGGGCTTTATAGAGCCTGCCTTCACCAATAATGTAAGTTTGTCCTTCTCAAGCCTTCAAACTTTGTTGTGCATATTTGGTTAGGCATGACTGCAATAGCTGTTTATTTTTGGTGTTTGCATCAAATTGCATGTTTAAAGTTTATTATGCACTTCATAAACAAAAGTTTGTCCTTCTCAATTTAAGTTTTCAGTTGTACAACCAAGTTCCTTCTTCATACCATGTAAATTAAACTATACAGAGCAAGTGATCTTATTTTGCCAATCTAAAATGGAATAAATTGACAGCACACTAACCATTGATACTTATGAGTTCTTGATCTGTAATCCAGTGGTGTCGTGAAGCTGCCAACTCCTTCACAATGTCATTTCCTGCCATGTCTTGACCTGAACAATACCATATTGTGTTAATGCTATTTTAAATTGTGTCACTTTATTCGTCAGTAAGAAATGTGATGAATTGTTAGCGCTGATACTTATAGAGAAGGACCGATTTAGAAACTCAGGATGAGGTAACTATATAAGCATAAGCAATTCAAACTAGACATTTCAACCTTCATCCCACCCGAGAAATAATAAGCAAAAATCTCGTAAGTCGGGCATAGAGAAAGCGACTCCTAAGATTGAGGGGGATATGATACGATCCTTCTTAGAAAAAGGTGGCTTAACTAACGAAAGAAACATGGAACCAAATGCTTCTTTAAAAGAAAGCACTTTGCCTTACCTGTGAATTAATAAAAAAGGTTGTGAATCTACAGATAGAGAAGAGGGCACGTCTCTTTTTCTAGAAGTCGGTCTATGTTCTTATTCTTAATCGAATTCTAAAGAAACGCCAGTTTCAAATCACTTCCATTGGGCTGAGCGGGTCATATATGCCTTTTGGATTTCACCTTATTAAAGGCCTCGGCGGTCCGATCGACTGAAAGATCTTATCTTGGAGTTCTAGTATGGGTCGTCGGCCCTTTCTCCTCCTCGGGTTGAAATGTTCTGTTCCCAAAAATCCTAAAATAAAAGGAAAAAACTTTCCACTTTCCTAAACTAAGGACGGGAAATAAGAAGGTGAGCAACATTCCAACATCATGAACAATGGGGCATTTGCCTAAGCACCGGCACCCCCACCATGCTTATGGCTCTATACCTACTAGACCTGTATTCGGTAAAGCTTTCTTTCTATATGCTAATTCTCATGCAGTTCATATTGTCGATATGAGTATAACCTGTGCTAATACCTCTGCTATCTTCAAGAATGCTTGGTGGCAGCATCAGAATTACCTGAAGAAAACGTACTTCACCGGCAAAGAAACTCATTAAATTCCCTTATGTTCTCCTGAGACACATTTACTGGACGATGACTGGGAACGCCTTGTTCTATACTGGTCCGGAACCAAGAATGTGGTAAGGTCTATGAGCTCATTTTCTATTTTTTAAGTACTATATTCTTGCGTCTTATTGTACTCTGTTCATGTAGAACAAGTGCCTAAACCTGAAGAACAATTGTTCTAATTTAAGATTCCATTGCTACCATAGTTCAAAAAAGCGTTAGGCATTAATTGTGCGTTTTGCCACCGCCTTGCGCTTTACTGACCAAAGCACGTGCTTATGCGCAGTTATGCACAGATTAAGCATAGTTGTGTGCAATGCGTTTTGCCAACGCCTAGAGCCTAGGTGCGCTTAAGCGCTCGCTTAGGCGTGCCTTTTTTAACTATGCTTGCTATCATGCATCTGCTTTGCTCTTGTAGCACTGTATTTACTCATACAAACTTATTTTTAAATTGAAGGATCCTATCGAAACTCCAATGGCACAGCAGGTATGTTCACGCATGTTTCTTTAACAGGTTTGCTCTTATCAATAACTCTGTTGATTTCAATTTCAATTGTGTATACAGTTGACTTCTCATATCATGCACATTACTAGCATCACAACAGAGCCAATAGTGTTGTTGTACATGTAGACCCGTGGTACCCATATGAAATCTTGTTGTGTCGTGTAGTTTCCCATGCTTTGTATTCATTCACTGTTGCTTTGTCTTGAACTGATATGATTTGAACCGTGTCTCTATTTTGATTTGGCAAGACAATGCAGTGACCATAGGACATAGATATATGTTTGTTTGATGCTTTTATTTTGTACTAGTACTTGGCAATAGAAGACTTGGTAGTTTAATCTTGTCCACCTTACTAATGAACTCGTTCACCGAGATGAGTTTCATATACTAGTACATGCTAAACCTGTTATGTGGCTGCTTCTTTCTTCTTTTAGAATGCTGACAGAATATTGGGGAAGAGTGCCTTATTAAGAGATGGTAAAGGAAGTAATGCAGATAAGGTTCAGGATAGTGACACATCCTTGTTGGTCTCCAACAAAGCTGATAAAACAGCTAAGGAAGACTATCTCGAAGACAGTGAGACAACCCCAAAGTCTTGTCTTTGTTTAGTGTTCGAGTTACTGCCCACTACCGCTTGCACAAGCTATTCAAACTCACTATCTGAATCAGTTTGGTTGCTTGAATCACAACTACAAGCTGAAAGACATCGATCAGATGTGCTGTGACAATAAGCGGAAGGACTGTGGAAGTCCCTGGAGCATTCAGATGCATACTTTCTAGTGCAACAGCAAGCGTTGGAGGATTTTAGCGCCAAACAAGACAAAGCTAATAAGCTTGCTAAGCTTATTGCCAGCATGGTGGATACCCAGGATAACGTTTCTTGAGCTCTTCTAAAGTTGTTTCAGTTATGCTCTTGTTTTGCTGCCGCGTTTATTTGCACTGGTGGCCAATTTTGACGGCCAGTGTATGTAATATGCTGCTTTGTTCCCTATATTTGCACTGGTGGCGAACTTTGATGCCCAGTGGATGTAATATGTGTAATAGCGGTAATAGGCTAGCGTTAATTGCTTGCTTTTTATTTCCTTATTGTCTTGTTTAGTTGTTTGCTTGTAGTCACTGCAGTTCTTTTTCTGTGTTTTTCTAGTGGCCACAATAACCTATTTTTGGAAACTAGGCAAAAATAATCATGGCAACACATGGACTGTTGTAACCATGGGCCTCCTGCGGGCCGTATGATCCATGGGCCTTCTACGGGCCGTAGGACCCATTGGCCTTCTATATGGGCCGTAGGATCCATGGGCCTTCTACGGGTCGTACGATCCATGGGCCTTCTACGGGCCGTACGATCCATGGGCCTTTTACGGGCCGTACGATCCATGGGCCTTCTACAAGGCGTATTATCATTTCGCCAATCATGGGACGTACTATTCGTGGACCATAACAGGCCGTTAATAGGCCGTATTTGATAACTCTATGAAAACAGCCCAACGGGTTTTTTGGACATGAAAATGGCCCAACATATTAACGGGCCACAAACGGGCCGACTGTAACCATGGGCTGAATTTGGCCCACAAGCAGAAAATGACAGTAACGGGCCGTAACAAACCGAATGTTGGAAATGAGCCCAAGAATAAATGGGCCCTAAGAAGGCCGAAAGATAACCTGGGCTGGAAACGGCCCAATGGAATAATGGATCGTTAATGGGTATGAAGTGATGCACTGTTCATTACGGGCCAGTTTCACCACGGGCCATTAATGGGCCAAGAGTTACAAAGGGCCTCATATGGGCCGAAAGACGTCATGGGCCATACATGGGCCAGAAGTTAAAATGGACTAGAATCATATTGGACGGCGCAAATGACGGTACTGGGCCTAATTCGGAGAGGTCATAACGGGCCCTGGGTTAGCGGGTTGTAAATGGGCTATATGTGAACAGACCGTTAAGAGGCTTTCCGTGGGCCAGCCTGCCACCTTTGACCAAGTCAAACGGGCCGGCCTTTTCACAGGAATGGGCCTCCATTGGGCCGTGCCATGTGTCGACGTATCATAGGAGCCTTGGGTCCAATGAGTGGATGACATATGTCCCAACGGTGAGCCGACACGTGTTTCCTCCAGCCAACGATAATTTTACACGTGGAAAATCCCCATTGGTCGGGGCTATTAACGGGTTATCGGATCCAAAACCGGACCCGATAGCTTAATGGCGTTCCGTTACGGTGGATGCCACGTGTCGGTCACCCTTGAGAAAGCACTTATGTGATGCGTGATTTATCGTCATGGAAGTGGACACTTCCGTGATGATAATTTTGGTAATGTCATGGAACACTTCTACGACAGCACAGGTATGACTATCTTGATTCTGTCATAAAATCGTCATGGATGTAAATGCATGACAAAAAATGTGACCTACTATGACAAACACGTTTCATCACGGAACTGTATTTTTTGTAGTGTTAAGACTGCTGCCGCCGTCCATGAGGACTCGAGTGAGATGGAATCCGTCGATCATTGGATCGAGGACCAATGTTGTTGAACCTCCATGACGGATACTGGTCGGATGGTCCCTGCGATCAAAAGTGATCGGATAGGCCGACCATGGGTTGAATTTTGGGGCGACTGGCTCTATGGCGTAGACGTCCCTCAGTGCGCGCTTGCGCTCCCGCTTAGGGATATGAGTGACGTAGATCATATTCACTGTTTTTACCTCGGGGGGAATTTCTTTTGGCCCCCTGTGTTCGTTGGGCGAGGCTCATCGTCATTCTCGCTAAGCGGCCCTTTCCCCTTATGTTTGCTGTTTAGCTTACTGGCATGTTTGAAGACCCAACAATTTCTGTTGGAATGATTGGCAGGCTTGTCAGGGGTGCCATGAATCTAGCAAGGCCGATCAAGTATTTTGTCAAACTGGATGGACCATCTTTGTTTCCTTTGAATGGCTTCTTCCGGTGACTGGATTTAGAGCCACTGAATCCGGCGTTGACCGCCATGTCTTCGGTATCTTCATTGTTGCTTCGGCGCTTGTGTTTGTTGCATTGTGGCCTACCGTTGCCATCTCTTGCTGGGGAACGTAGTAATTTCAAAAAAAATCCTACACACACGCAAGATCATGGTGATGCATATCAACGAGAGGGAAGAGTATCGTCCATGTTCCCTCGTAGACCGTAAGCGGAAGCATTATGAGAACGCGGTTGATGTAGTCGTACGTCTTCATGATCCGACCAATCCAAGTACCAAACGCACGGCACCTCCTAGTTCAGCACACGTTCAGCTCGATGATGTCCCACGAACTCCGATCCAGCAGAGCGTCACGAGAGAGTTCCATCAGCATGACGGTGTGATGACGGTGATGATGTTGCTACCGACGCAGGGCTTCGCCTAAGCACTCCTACGATATGATCGAGGCGGATTATGGTGGAGGGGGGCACCGCACACAGCTAAGGGATCAATGATCAACTTATGTGTTCTAGGGTGCCCCTGGCCCCCATATATAAAGGAGCAAGGAGGGAGGCCGGCCGGCCCTACTAGGATGCGCCAGGAGGAGTCCTCCTCCTAGTAGGAGTAGGACTCCCCTTTCCTACTCCTACTAGGAGGAGGAAAGGAAGGGGGAAGGGGAGAAGGAAGGAGAGGGAGGAAAGGAGGAAAGGGGGCCGGCCCCCTAGTCCAATTCAGTTTGGGCTAGGGGGCCGCGCGACCTACCTCCTCTCTTCCACCACTTGGCTCATGAGGCCCAATACTTCTTCCCCGTATTCCCGTAACTCCCCGGTACTCCGAAAAATACCCGAATCACTCGGAACCTTTCCGATGTCCGAATATAGTCGTCCAATATATCGATCTTTACGTCTCGACCATTTTGAGACTCCTCGTCATGTCCCCGATCTCATCCGGGACTCTGAACTACCTTCGATACATCAAAACACATAAACTCATAACACCGATCGTCACCGAACGTTAAGCGTGCGGACCCTACGGGTTCGAGAACTATGTAGACATGACCGAGACACGTCTCCGGTCAATAACCTATAGCGGAACCTAGATGTTCATATTGGCTCCTACATATTCTACGAAGATCTTTATGGGTCAAACCGCATAACAACATACGTTGTTCCCCTTGTCATCGGTATGTTACTTGCCCGAGATTCGATCATTGGTATCTCAGTACCTAGTTCAATCTCGTTACCGGCAAGTCTCTTTACTCGTTCCGTAATGCACTATCCTGCAACTAACTCATTAGTTGTATTGCTTGCAAGGCTTATAGTGATGTGCATTACCGAGAGGGCCCAGAGATACCTCTCCGACAATCGGAGTGACAAATCCTAATCTCGATCTATGCCAACTCAACAAGTACCATCGGAGACACCTGTAGAGCACCTTTATAATCACCCAGTTACGTTGTGATGTTTGGTAGCACACAAAGTGTTCCTACGATAATCGGGAGTTGCATAATCTCATAGTCATAGGAACATGTATAAGTCATGAAGAAAGCAATAGCAGTAAACAAAAATGATCAAGTGCTAAGCTAACGGAATGGGTCAAGTCAATCACATCATTCTCCTAATGATGTGATCCCATTCATCAAATGACAACTCATGTCTATGGTTAGGAAACATAACCATCTTTGATTAATGAGCTAGTCAAGTAGAGGCATACTAGTGACATTCTGTTTGTCTATGTATTCACACATGTATTATGTTTCCGGTTAATACAATTCTAGCATGAATAATAAACATTTATCATGAAATAAGGAAATAAATAATAACTTTATTATTGCCTCTGTGGCATATTTTCTTCAGTCTCCCACTTGCACTAGAGTCAATAATCTAGATTACACAATAATGATTCTAACACCCATGGAGCCTTGGTGTTGATCATGTTTTGCTCGTGAGAGAGGCTTAGTCAATGGGTCTGCAACATTCAGATCCGTATGTATCTTGCAAATCTATGTCTCCCACCTGGACTTGATCGCAGATGGAATTGAAGCATCTCTTGATGTGTTTGGTTGTCTTGTGAAATCTGGATTCCTTTGCCAAGGCAATTGCACTAGTATTGTCACAAAAGATTTTCATTGGACCTCATGCACTAGGTATGACACCTAGATCGGATATGAACTCCTTCATCCAGACTCCTTCATTTGCTGCTTTCGAAGCAGCTATATACTCCGCTTCACACGTAGATCCTGCCACGACGCTTTGTTTAGAACTGCTCCAACTGACAGCTCCACCGTTCAATATAAACACGTATCCGGTTTGCGATTTAGAATTGTCCGGATCAGTGTCAAAGCTTGCATCAACATAACCATTTATGACGAGCTCTTTGTCACCTCCATAAACGAGAAACATATCCTTAGTCCTTTTCAGGTATTTCAAGATGTTCTTGACCGCTGTCCAGTGATCCACTCCTGGATTACTTTGGTACCTCCCTGCTAAACTAATAGCAAGGCACACATCAGGTCTGGTATACAGCATTGCATACATGATAGAGCCTATGGCTGAAGCATAGGGAACACATTTCATTTTCTCTCTATCTTCTGCAATGGTCGGACATTGAGTCTTACTCAATTTCACACCTTGTAACACAGGAAAGAACCCTTTCTTAGCTTGATCCATTTTGAACTTCTTCAAAACTTTATCAAGGTATGTGCTTTGTGAAAGTCCAATTAAGCGTCTTGATCTATCTCTATAGATCTTGATGCCCAATATATAAGTAGCTTCACCAAGCATTAAAAAACTCTTATTCAAGTATCCTTTTATGCTATCCAGAAATTCTATATCATTTCCAATCAACAATATGTCATCCACATATAATATTAGAAATGCTACAGAGCTCCCACTCACTTTCTTATAAATACAAGCTTCTCCAAAAGTCTGTATAAAACCATATGCTTTGATCACACTATCAAAACGTTTATTCCAACTCCGAGAGGCTTGCACCAGTCCATAAATGGATCGCTGGAGCTTGCACACTATGTTAGCACCCTTTGGATCGATAAAACCTTCAGGTTGCATCATATATAACTCTTCTTCCAGAAATCCATTCAGGAATGCAGTATTTACATCCATTTTCCAAATTTCATAATCATAAAATGTGGCAATAGCTAACATGATTCGGACGGACTTAAGCATCGCTACGGGTGAGAAAGTCTCATCGTAGTCAACCCCTTGAACTTGTTGAAAACCTTTCGCAACAAGTCGAGCTTTGTAGACAGTAACGTTACCGTCGGTGTCAGTCTTCTTCTTGAAGATCCATTTATTCTCGATGGCTTGCCGATCATCGGGCAAGTCAACCAAAGTCCACACTTTGTTCTCATACATGGATCCCATCTCAGATTTCATGGCCTCAAGCCATTTTGCGGAATCTGGGCTCATCGTCGCTTCCTCATAGTTCGTAGGTTTGTCATGGTCAAGTAACATGACCTCCAAAACAGAATTACCGTACCACTCTGGTGCGGATCTTACTCTGGTTGACCTACGAGGTTCGGTAGTAACCTGATCTGAAGTTTCATGATCATCATCATTGGCTTCCTCACTAATTGGTGTAGGTGTCACAGGAACCGGTTTCTGTGATGAACTACTTTCCAATAAGGGAGCAGGTACAGTTACCTCATCAAGTTCTACTTTCCTCCCGCTCACTTCTTTCGAGAGAAACTCCCTCTCTAGAAAGGATCCATTCTTAGCAACAAATGTTTTGCCTTCGGATCTGTGATAGAAGTTGTACCCAACAGTCTTCTTTGGGTATCCTATGAAGACACATTTCTCCGATTTGGGTTCGAGCTTATCAGGTTGAATCTTTTTCACATAAGCATCGCAACCCCAAACTTTAAGAAACGGCAACTTTGGTTTCTTGCCAAACCATAGTTCATAAGGCGTCATCCCAATGGATTTAGACGGTGCCCTATTTAATGTGAATGCAGCTGTATCTAAAGCGTAACCCCAAAACGATAGCGGTAAATCAGTAAGAGACATCATAGATCGCACCATATCTAGTAAAGTATGATTACGACGTTCGAACACACCATTACGTTGTGGTGTTTCGGGTGGCGTGAGTTGCGAAACTATTCCGCATTGTTTCAAATGAAGACCAAACTTGTAACTCAAATATTCTCCTTCACGATCAGATCATAGAAACTTTATTTTCTTGTTACGATGATTTTCCACTTCACTCTGAAATTCTTTGAACTTTTCAAATGTTTCAGACTTATGTTTCATCAAGTAGATATACCCATATCTGCTCAAATCATCTGTGAAAGTGAGAAAATAACGATACCCGCCGCGAGCCTCAATATTCATCGCACCACATACATCAGTATGTATGATTTCCAACAAATCTGTTGCTCGCTCCATAGTTCCGGAGAACGGCATTTTATTCATCTTGCCCATGAGGCATGGTTCGCAAGTACCAAGTGATTCATAATCAAGTGATTCCAAAAGTCCATCAGAATGGAGTTTCTTCATGCGCTTTACACCAATATGACCTAAACGGCGGTGCCACAAATAAGTTGCACTATCATTATCAACTCTGCATCTTTTGGCTTCAACATTATGAATATGTGTATCACTATTACCGAGATTAATCAAAAATAGACCACTCTTAAAGGGTGCATGACCATAAAAGATATTACTCATGTAAATAGAACAACCATTATTCTCTGATTTAAATGAATAACCATCTCGCATCAAACAAAATCCAGATATAATGTTCATGCTCAACGCTGGCACCAAATAACAATTATTCAGGTCTAAAACTAATCCCGAAGGTAGATGTAGAGGTAGCGTGCCGACGACGATCACATCGACTTTGGAACCATTTCCCACGTGCATCATCACCTCGTTCTTAGCCAATCTTTGCTTAATCCGTAGTCCCTGTTTCGAGTTGCAAATATTAGCAACAGAACTGGTATCAAATACCCAAGTGCTACTGCGATCTTTAGTAAGGTACACATCAATAACATGTATATCACATATACCTTTGTTCACCTTGCCATCCTTCTTATCCGCCAAATACTTGGGGCAGTTCCGCTTCCAGTGACCAATCCCTTTGTAGTAGAAGCACTCAGTCGCAGGCTTAGGTCCAGACTTGGGTTTCTTCTATTGAGCAGCAACTTGTTTGTCGTTCTTCTTGAAGTTCCATTTCTTCTTCCCTTTACCCTTTTTCTCGAAACTGGTGGTCTTGTTGACCATCAACACTTGATGCTCCTTCTTGATTTCTACCTCCGCAGCTTTTAGCATTGCGAAGAGCTCGGGAATCGTCTTATCCATCCCTTGCATATTATAGTTCATCATGAAGCTCTTGTAGCTTGGTGGCAGTGATTGAAGAACTCTGTCAATGACACTATCAACAGGAAGATTAACTCCCAGTTGAGTCAAGTGGTTATGGTACCCAGATATTCTGAGTATATGTTCACTGACAAAACTATTCTCCTCCATCTTGTAGTTGTAGAACTTATTGGAGACTTCATATCTCTCAATCCGGGCATTTGCTTGAAATATTAACTTCAAATCCTGGAACATCTCATATGCTCCATGACGTTCAAACGACGTTGAAGTCCCGGTTCTAATCCATAAAGCATGGCACACTGAACTATCGAGTAGTCATCAGCTTTGCTCTACCACACATTCATAATATTTGGCATTGCTCATGCAGCGGGTGGTACACCTAGCGGTGCTTCCAGGACGTAATTCTTCTGTGCAGCAATGAGGATAATCCTCAAGTTACGGACCCAGTACGTGTAATTGCTACCATCATCTTTCAACTTTGCTTTCTCAAGGAACGCATTAAAATTTAACGGAACAATAGCACGGGCCATCTATCTACAACAACATAGACAAGCAAAATACTATCAGGTACTAAGTTCATGATAAATTAAAGTTCAATTAATCATATTTAAGAACTCCCACTTAGATAGATATCCCTCTAATCATCTAAGTGATCATGTGATCCATATCAACTAAACCATGACCGATCATCATGTGAAATGGAGTAGTTTTCAATGGTGAACATCACTATGTTGATCATATCTACTATATGATTCACGCTCGACTTTCGGTCTCAGTGTTCCGAGGCCATATATGCATATGCTAGGCTCATCAAGTTTAACCCGAGTATTTTTGCGTGTGCAAAACTGGCTTGCACCCGTTGTATGTGAACGTAGAGCTTATCACACCCGATCATTGATACGTCCATTTTGCATCATGCTTTTATATCGATATTTATCGCATTATGGACTGTTATTTCACTTTATGTCACAATACTTATGGCTATTCTCTCTTATTTTACAAGGTTTACATAAAGAGGGAGAATGTCGGCAGCTGGAATTCTGGGCTGGAAAAGGAGCAAATATTAGAGGCCTATTCTGCGCAGCTCCAAAAGTCCTGAAACTTCACGAGACATCTTAAAAGAAATAAAGAAAAATCCTCGCCAAAGATGAAGGCCAGGGCGCCCACACCCTTCTCACGAGGGTGGGGGCGCCCTGGTGGGTCTCCAACGTCCATCTTCTCCTATATGAAGTCTTTCGATGAGAAAAAAATAAGAAGCAACCTTTCGGGACGAGACTCTGCCGCCACGAGGCGGAACCGAGGTGGAACCAATCTAGAGCTCCGGCAGGGCTGTTCTGCCGGGGAAACTTCCCTCTGGGAGGGGGAAATCATCACCATCGTCATCACCAATGCTCCTCTCATCGGGAGAGGGCAATCTCCATCAACATCTTCACCAGCACCATCTCATCTCCAAACCCTCGTTCATCTCTTGTATCCAATTCTTGTCTCAAAGTCCGGGATTGGTGCTAGTAGGTTGCTAGTAGTGTTGATTACTCCTTGTAGTTGATGCTAGTTGGTTTATTTGGTGGAAGATCATATGTTCAGATCCTTTATGCATATTATTACCCCTCTGATTATGAACATGAATATGCTTTGTGAGTAATTACGTTTGTTCCTGAGGACAAGGGAGAAGTCTTGCTATTAGTAGTCATGTGAATTTGGTATTCGTTTGATATTTTGATAAGATGTATGTTGTCTAGCCTCTAGTGGTGTTATGTGAATGTCGACTACATAACACTTCACCATTATTTGGGCCTAGAGGAAGGCATTGGGAAGTAATAAGTAGATGATGGGTTGCTAGAGTGACAGAAGCTTAAACCCTAGTTTATGCGTTGCTTCGTAAGGGGCTGATTTGGATCCATATGTTTCATGCTATCGTTAGGTTTACCTTAATACTTTTGTTGTAGTTGCGGATGCTTGCAATAGAGGTTAATCATAAGTGGGATGCTTGTTCAAGTAAGAACAGCACCCAAGCACTGGTCCACCCACATATCAAATTATCAAAGTATCGAACGCGAATCATATGAACGTGATTAAAACTAGCTTGACGATATTCCCATGTGTCCTCAGGAGCGCTTTTCCTATTATAAGAGTTTGTTTCGGCTTGTCCTTTGCTACAGAAAGGATTGGGCCACCTTGCTGCACTTTATTTACTTTTGTCACTTGTTGCTCATTACAATTTACCTTATTACAAAACTATCTGTTACCACTTATTTCAGTACTTGCAGAGAATACCTTGCTGAAAACCGCTTATCATTTCCTTCTGCTCCTCGTTGGGTTCGACACTCTTACTTATCGAAAGGACTACGATAGATCCCCTATACTTGTGGGTCATCAAGACTCTTTTCTGGCGCCGTTTCTGGGGAGTGTAGCGCCTTTGGTAAGTGGAATTTGGTAAGGAAAAATTTATATAGTATGCTGAAATTTACTGTCACTTGTTACTATGGAAAGTAATTCTCTGAGGGGCTTGTTCGGGGTATCTTCACCCTGTCCAGTAGAGCAAAGAGTTGCTCCTCAACTTACTGAACCTATTAATGAAACTCCTTTTGAATTTCCTGTGGCTATGATGGAAAAACTGCTAGCTAATCCTTTTACAAGAGATGGAACAAAACATCCTGATGAGCACTTAATATATGTGGATGAGGTTTGTGAATTATTTAAGCTTGCAGGTGTATCCGATGATGTTGCTAAGAAGAAGGTCTTTCCTTTATCTTTGAAGGAAGACGCATTGATATGGTATAGGCTATGTGATACGAGATCGTGGGACTATAAAAGATTGAAATTGGAATTTCATCAAAAGTATTACCCTATGCATCTTGTTCATCGTGATCGCAATTATATATATAATTTCTGGCCTCGCGAAGGAGAAAGCATCGCTCAAGCTTGGGGGAGGCTTAAATCAATGTTATATTCATGCCCCAATCATGAGCTCCCGAGAGAAATAATTATGCAAAGTTTTTATGCTCGGCTTTCTGAAAACAATCGCAACATGCTCGATACTTCTTGTGCTGGCTCTTTTATGATGAAGACTATTGAATTCGGATGGAATTTATTGGATAGAATTAAACGCAGCTCTGAAGATTGGGACCTCAACGAAGGTAAGGAGTCAAGTATGACACCTAAGTTTGATTGTGTTACATCTTTTATGGATACCGATATTTTCCGTAAGTTTAGCACTAAATATGGACTTGATTCTGAGATAGTAGCTTTTTTCTGTGAATCTTTTGCTACTTATGTTGATCTCCCTAAGGAGAAGTGGTTTAAATATCATCCTCCCATAGAAGTAAAAGTAGCTGCACCTATTAAAGTAGAAGAAAAGACTGTCACTTATAATGATCCTATTGTTCCTACTTCTTATATTGAGAAACCACCTTTCCCTGTTAGAATAAAGGATCATGCTAAAGCTTCAACTATTGTTCGTAAAAGCAATATTAGAACTTATACACCTCCTGAGCAAGTTAAAGTAGAACCTAATATTGCTATTGTTAAAGATCTATTGTCTGATAATATTGATGGGCATGTTATTCAGTTCAAAGGTGAAACTGCTAGAATTGCTAAACCGTGTGATAAAGATAAACATAGACCTGTGGTAGGCGTGCCTGTTATTTCTGTTAAAATAGGAGATCATTGTTATCATGGCTTATGTGATATGGGTGCTAGCGCTAGTGTTATACCTCATGACTTATACAAAGAAATTAAGAATGAAATGGCACCTGTTGAGTTAGTAGATATTGATGTTACTATTAAACTTGCTAATAGAGATACTATTGCACCAATTGGAATTGTTAGAGATGTTGAAGTCTTGTGTGGGAAAACTAAATATCCTGCTGATTTTCTTGTTCTTACTTCTCCACAAGATAGATTTTGTCCCATTATATTTGGTAGACCCTTCTTAAATACTGTCAATGCTACCATAGACTGCACTAAGAATATTGTTACTATTGATTTGGATGATATGGTTCATGAGTTTAATTTCTCTAAATTTAGTAAAAAACATCGTGAGGAAGAATTACCTAGTAAGGATGAAATTATTGGTCTTGCTTCTATTGCCGTACCTCCTAGTGATCCTTTAGAACACTATTTGCTAGACCATGAAAATGATATGTTCATGAATGAAAGAAGGGAAATAGATGATGTATTCTTTAAACAGGAACATATTCTGCAACACAACTTGCCTGTTGAAATTTTAGGAGATCCTCCTCCACCCAAGGGTGATCCCGTGTTTGAGCTTAAACCTTTGCCTGATAATCTTAAATATGCTTATCTTGATGAAAAGAAGATATATCATGTTATTATTAGTGCTAACCTTTTAGAGCATGAAGAAGAAAGATTATTGAAAACTCTGAAGAAGCATCGTGCTGCTATTGGATATACTCTTGATGATCTTAAGGGCATTAGTCCCACTCTATGTCAACATAAAATAAATTTGGAAGCAGATGCCAAACCAGTTCGTGATCCTCAACGACGTCTGAATCCTAAAATGACAGAAGTGGTAAGAAAAGAAATACTCAAGCTTCTGGAGGCAGGTATAATTTATCCCATTGTTGATAGTGAGTGGGTAAGTCTTGTCCATTGTGTCCCTAAGAAGGGAGGTATTACTGTTGTTCCTAATGATAAAGATGAATTGATTCCACAAAGAATTATCACAGGTTATAGGATGGTAATTGATTTCCGCAAATTAAATAAAGCTACTAAGAAAGATCATTAACCCTTACCTTTTATTGATCAAATGCTAGAAAGATTATGCAAACATACACACTATTGCTTTCTAGATGGTTATTCTGGTTTCTCTCAAATACCTGTGTCGGCTAGAGATCAATCAAAGACTACTTTTACATGCCCTTTTGGTACTTTTGCTTATAGACGTATGCCTTTTGGTCTATGTAATGCACATGCTACCTTTCAAAGATGCATGATGGCTATATTCTCTGACTTTTGTGAAAAGATTTGTGAGGTTTTCATGGACGACTTTTCCGTCTATGGTTCCTCTTTTGATGATTGCTTGAGCAATCTTGATCGAGTTTTGCAGAGATGTGAAGAAACTAATCTTGTCTTGAATTGGGAAAAGTGCCACTATATGATTAATGAAGGTATTGTCTTGGGGCACAAAGTTTCTGAAAGAGGTATTGAAGTTGATAAAGCCAAGGTTGATGCTATTGAAAAGATGCCATGTCCCAAGGACATCAAAGGTAAAGAAGTTTCCTTGGTCATGCCGGATTTTATAGGAGGTTCATTAAGGACTTCTCAAAAATTTCTCGGCCTCTAACTAATTTATTGCAAAAAGATATACCATTTGTCTTTGATGATGATTGTGTAGAAGCATTTGAAATACTTAAGAAAGCATTAGTCTCTGCACCTATTGTTCAGCCACCTGATTGGAATTTACCCTTTGAAATTATGTGTGATGCTAGTGATTATGTTGTAGGTGTTGTTCTAGGGCAAAGAGTTGATAAGAAATTAAATGTTATTCATTATGCTAGTAAGACTCTAGACAATGCTCAAAGAAATTATGCTACTACTGAAAAAGAGCTTTTTGCAGTTGTATTTGCTTGTGATAAGTTCAGACCTTATATTGTTGATTCTAAAGTAAATATTCACACTGATCATGCTGCTATTAAATACCTTATGGAAAAGAAAGATGCTAAACCTAGACTTATTAGATGGGTTCTCTTGCTACAAGAATTTGATTTGCATATTGTTGATAGAAAGGGAGCTGAGAACCCCGTTGCAGACAACTTATCTAGGTTATAAAATATTCTTGATGGCCCACTACCTATTAATGATGACTTTCTTGATGAATAATTAAATGTTATAAGTACTTCTCGTAGTACTCCTTGGTATGCTGATTATGCTAATTATATTGTTGCTAAGTTTATACCACCTAGCTTCACATACCAACAAAAGAAAAAGCTCTTCTATGATTTGAAACATTACTTTTGGGATGACCCACATCTTTATAAAGAAGGAGTAGATGATGTTATTAGACGTTGTGTGCCTGAGCATGAACAGGAACAGATCCTACGCAAGTGTCATTCCGAGTCTTATGGAGGACACCACGCTGGAGATAGAACTGCACATAAGGTATTGCAATCTGGTTTTTATTGGCCTACTCTCTTCAAGGATGCCCGTAAGTTTGTCTTGTCATGTGATGAATGTCAAAGAATTGGTAATATTAGTAGACGTCAAGAAATGCCTATGAATTATTCTCTTGTTATTGAACCGTTTGATGTTTGGGGATTTGATTATATGGGACCTTTTCCTGCCTCTAATGGATATACACATATTTTAGTTGCAGTTGATTACGTTACTAAGTGGGTAGAAGCTATTCCAACTAGTAGTGCTGATCATAACACTTCTATCAAAATGCTTAAGGAAGTTATTTTTCCGAGGTTTGGAGTCCCTAGATATTTAATGATTGATGGTGGTCCACACTTTATTCATGGTGCTTTCTGTAAAATGCTTGCTAAATATGATGTTAATCATAGAATTGCATCTCCTTATCATCCACGGTCTAGTGGTCAAGTAGAATTGAGAAATAGAGAGCTCAAATTAATTTTGCAAAAGACTGTTAATAGGTCTAGAAAGAATTGGTCCAAGAAACTTGATGATGCATTATGGGCATATAGAACTGCATACAAAAATTCTATGGGTATGTCTCCATATAAAATGGTATATGGAAAAGCATGTCACTTACCTCTCGAACTAGAACATAAGGCATATTGGGCTATTAAAGAGCTCAACTATGATTTCAAACTTGCCGGTGAGAAGAGGTTATTTGATATTAGCTCACTTGATGAATGGAGAACCCAAGCATATGAAAATGCCAAGTTGTTTAAAGAAAAAGTTAAAAGATGGCATGACAAAAGGATACAAAAGCATGAGTTTAATGTAAGTGATTATGTATTGCTATACAACTCCCGTTTAAGATTTTTTGCAGGAAAACTTCTCTCTAAATGGGAAGGCCCCTATGTTATCGAGGAGGTCTATCGTTCCGGTGCAATAAAAATCAACAACTTCGAAGGCACAAATCCGAAGGTGGTAAACGGTCAAAGAATCAAACATTATATCTCAGGTAATCCCATGAATGTTGAAACCAATATTATTGAAACCGTAACCCCGGAGGAATACATAAGGGACACTTTTCGGAATGTTTCAGGCTCCGAAAGGGAATAGGTATGTGGTACGGTAAGATCGAGCACCTCCAAGCCCAAGTCTATGACCTTCAAAACCAAAACTGTGAGTATGAATATAGATTCAATAGAATGAGTTTGGCTGCAGATTTGAGGATTCCGGAGACTCGATCATCTTTCTATGATGGTGAACCTATGTCTTGGAAGATGGATGACAAGCCCGCATCATCAACAACACCTCCACCGTCTCCTCCAACAAAGAAGAATTGAGTATCTGGGTATGGGCACTCCCCTTGGCAACTGCCAAGCTTGGGGGAGGTGCCCCAGTATCGTATCACAATCACAACTCCTATCTTTACCGTTTTTCTTAGTTCGATCCTATTAGTAGTATCTTGATCTAGTAGAATAAAGTTTATGGCATGATCTAGTTTTGAGTTTTGCTTTATGATCTCTCTTTGTAATTGAGTCCGTGAGTTATATATAATAAAGATTAGTGTTGAGTTAAGGGCCTGATTATTTTGCCATGATCTTGGGTGAATAAAAGAAAAGAGGAAAAGAATAAAAAGAAACAACAAGTTCATATTGATCTTATTGAGAGTAATGACTTCACATAGAAAGAGTATGATGATTAAAAGTTGTTGGGAGTTGGCAGACATAGCTTTGGTCATTGTTGCAATTAATAGGAAGTAATAAGGAAAGAGAGGTTTCACATATAGATATATTATCATTGAGATCTTTTATGATTGGGAGCACTCATTAAAATATGACATGCTAAAGAGTTGATGTTGGACAAGGAAGACAACGTAATGAGTTATGTCTTTCTTATATCTGAGATAAAGTATGTTGTCATGGTTCCTCTAACTTGTTGAGCTTGCCTTTCCCCCTCATGCTAGCCAAATTCTCAGCACCAAGTAGAAATACTACGTATGCTTCCAAATATCCCTAAACCAGTTTTGCCATGAGAGTCCACCATATCTACCTATGGATTGAGCAAGATCCTTCAAGTAAGTTGTCATCGATGCAAAGCAATAAAAACTGCTCTAAATATGTATGATTGATTGGTGTGGGAGAAATAAGCTTTATATGATCTTGTGATGTGGAAGTAATAAAAGCGACGGACTGCATAATAAAGGTTCACATCACAAGGGGCAATACAAAGTGACGTTCTTTCGCATTGAGATTTTATGCATCCAACCATAAAAGCGCATGGCAACCCCTGCTTCCCTCTGCGAAGGGCATATCCTTTATTATTATCTTCTACCTTATGCAAGAGTCATGGTGATCTCCACCTTTTCTTTTTCATTTTATCCTTTGGCAAGCTCAGCATGTTGGAAAGAACATGATATATATATCTAATTGGATGTGGGGGAGCATGAACCATTATTGTTGACATTACCCTTGAGGTAAAAGGTTGTGGGGCAAAACTATAAGCCCCTATCTTTCTCTGTGTCCGATTAAAACTCCGTAACCACAAGTATTGCGTGAGTGTTAGCAATCATGAAGGACTAGATGATAGTTGAGTATGTGGACTTGCTTTTTAGCTCTGACATAGACTCTTTCCGATGTTATGATAAATTGCAATTGCTTCAATGACCGAGATTATAGTTTGTTGGAGCCCAATAAGGTTTATGATTTATACTTTTGCACTGTGAATAGATCATCACTTGAACATAAGTAATCATATGACAAAATCTATATATGTTGCTGTTATGGGAATAATCATGATGCCTTCCTGTCTGTATTTTATTTTTATCGACGCCTCTACCTCTAAACATGATGACATATTTATTGTTATCGGCTTTTCGCTTGAGGACAAGCGAGGTCTAATCTTGGGGGAGTTGATACGTCCATTTTGCATCATGCTTTTATATCGATATTTATCGCATTATGGAATGTTATTTCACTTTATGTCAAAATACTTATGGCTATTCTCTCTTATTTTACAAGGTTTACATAAAGAGGGAGAATGCTGGCAGCTCGAATTCTGGGCTAGAAAAGGAGCAAATATTAGAGGCCTATTCTGCGCAACTCCAAAAGTCCTGAAACTTCACGGGACATCTTAAAAGAAATAAAGAAAAATCCTTGCCAAAGATGAAGTCCAGGGCACCCACACCCTTCTCACGAGGGTGGGGGCGCCCCCCCCCCCCCTAGGGCGCGCCCCCCTACCTCGTGGGCCCCCTGGTGGGTCTCCGACGTCCATCTTCTCCTATATGAAGTCTTTCGATGAGAAAAAATAAGAAGCAACCTTTCGGGACGAGACTCTGCCGCCATGAGGCGGAACCAATCTAGAGCTCCGGCAGGGCTGTTCTGCCGGGGAAACTTCCCTCCGGGAGGGGGAAATCATCACCATCATCATCACCAACGCTCCTCTCATCGGGAGAGGGCAATCTCCATCAACATCTTCACCAGCAACATCTCATCTCCAAACCCTAGTTTATCTCTTGTATCCAATTCTTGTCTCAAAGTCCGGGATTGGTGCTAGTAGGTTGCTAGTAGTGTTGATTACTCCTTGTAGTTGATGCTAGTTGGTTTATTTGGTGGAAGATCATATGTTCAGATCCTTTATGCATATTATTACCCCTCTGATTATGAACATGAATATGCTTTGTGAGTAATTATGTTTGTTCCTGAGGACAAGGGAGAAGTCTTGCTATTAGTAGTCATGTGAATTTGGTATTCGTTTGATATTTTGATAAGATGTATGTTGTCTAGCCTCTAGTGGTGTTATGTGAACGTCGACTACATAACACTTCACCATTATTTGGGCCTAGAGGAAGGCATTGGGAAGTAATAAGTAGATGATGGGTTGCTAGAGTGACAAAAGCTTAAACCCTAGTTTATGCGTTGCTTCGTAAGGGGCTGATTTGGATCCATATGTTTCATGCTATGGTTAGGTTTACCTTAATACTTTTGTTGTATTTGCGGATGCTTGCAATAGAGGTTAATCATAAGTGGGATGCTTGTTCAAGTAAGAACAGCACCCAAGCACCGGTCCACCCACATATCAAATTATCAAAGTATCTAACGCGAATCATATGAACGTGATGAAAACTAGCTTGACGATATTCCCATGTGTCCTCGGGAGCGCTTTTCCTATTATAAGAGTTTGTTTCGGCTTGTCCTTTGCTACAAAAAGGATTGGGCCACCTTGCTGCACTTTATTTACTTTTGTCACTTGTTGCTCGTTACAATTTACCTTATTACAAAACTATCTGTTACCACTTATTTCAGTACTTGCAGAGAATACCTTGCTGAAAACCGCTTATCATTTCCTTCTGCTCCTCGTTGGGTTCGACACTCTTACTTATCGAAAGGACTACGATAGATCCCCTATACTTGTGGGTCATCAATCATCATGTGGTGTCTCGGCACGACGAACTTTGGCAACGGTGCATACACATGGAGAACACTTGTATCTTGGAATTTAGTGAGAGATCATCTTATAATGCTACCGTCAATCAAGCAGAATAAGATGCATAAAGGATAAACACCACATGCAATCAATATAAGTGATATGATATGGCCATCATCATCTTGTGCCTATGATCTCCATCTCCAAAGCACCGTCATGATCACCATCGTCACCGGCTTGACACCTTGATCTCCATCGAAGCATCGTTGTCGTCATGCCAACTATTGCCTCCATGACTATCGCTACCGCTTAGTAATAAAGTAAAGCAATTACAGGGAGATTGCATTGCATACAATAAAGCGGCAACCATATGGCTCCTGCCAGTTGCTGATAACTCCGTTACAAAACATGATCATCTCATACAATAAAATATAGTATCATGTCTTGACCATATCACATCACAACATGCCCTGCAAAAACAAGTTAGACGTTCTCTACTTTGTTGTTGCATATTTTACATGGCTGCTACAGGCTGAGCAAGAACCGTTCTTACCTACGCATCAAAACCACAACAATATTTCATCAAGTTAGTGTTGTTTTAACCTTCAACAAGGACCGGGCGTAGTCACATTCGGTTCAACTAAAGTTGGAGAAACTGACACCCGCCAGCCACCTGTGTGCGAAGCACGTCGGTAGACTGGACCAGTCTCGCGTAAGCGTACGCGTAATGTCGGTCCGGGCCGCTTCATCCAACAATACCGCCGAACCAAAGTATGACATGTTGGTAAGCAGTGTGACTTGTATCGCCCACAACTCACTTGTATTCTACTCGCGCATATAACATCTACGTATAAACCTGGCTCTGGTACCACTGTTGGGGAACGTTTCAAAAAAATTCCTACGCACACGCAAGATCATGGTGATGCATAGTAACGAGAGGGAAGAGTATCGTCCATGTACCCTCGTAGACCATAAGCAGAAGCGTTATGAGAATGCGGTTGATGTAGTCGTACGTCTTCACGATCCGACCGATCCAAGTACCGAACGCACGGCACCTCTGAGTTCAGCACACGTTCAGCTCAATGACGTCCCACGAACTCCGATCCAGCAGAGCTTCATGGGAGAGTTCCGTCAGCAAGACGGCGTGATGACGGTGGTGATGTTGCTACCGATGCAGGGCTTCTCCTAAGCACTGCTACGATATGATCAAGGTGGATTATGGTGGAGGGGGGCACCACACACGGCTAAGGGATCAATGATCAACTTGTGTGTTCTAGGGTGCCCCCTGCCCCCGTATATAAAGGAGCAAGGGGGGAGGCCGGCCGGCCCTCCTAGGGCGCACCAGGAGGAGGAGTCATCCTCCTAGTAGGAGTAGGACTCCCCTTTCCTACTCCTACTAGGAGGAGGAAAGGAAGGGGGAAGGGGAGAAGGAAGGAGAGGGAGGAAAGGAGGAAAGGGGGCCGGCCCCCTAGTCCAATTCGGTTTGGGCTAGGGGGTCCGCGCGCCCTGCCTCCTCTCTTCCACCACTTGGCCCATGAGGCCCAATACTTCTTCCCCGTATTCCCGTAACTCCCCGGTACTCCGAAAAATACCCGAATCACTCAGAACCTTTTCGGTGTCCCAATATAGTGGTCCAATATATCGATCTTTACGTCTCGACCATTTCGAGACTCCTTGTCATGTCCCCGATCTCATCCGAGACTCCGAACTACCTTCGGTACATCAAAACACATAAACTCATAACACCGATCGTCACCGAACGTTAAGCGTGCGGACCCTACGGGTCTGAGAACTATGTAGACATGAACGAGACACGTCTCCGGTAAATAACCAATAGCGGAACCTAGATGTTCATATTGGCTCCTACATATTCTACAAAGATCTTTATCGGTCAAACCGCATAACAACATATGTTGTTCCCTTTGTCATAGGTATGTTACTTGCCCGAGATTCGATAGTCGGTATCTCAGTACCTAGTTCAATCTCGTTACCGGCAAGTCTCTTTACTCGTTTCGTAATGCACTATCCAGCAACTAACTCATTAGTTGTATTGCTTGCAAGGCTTATAGTGATGTGCATTACCGCGAGGGCCCAGAGATACCTCTCTGACAATCGGAGTGACAAATCCTAATCTCGATCTATGCCAACTCAACAAGTACCATCGGAGACACCTGTAGAGAACCTTTATAATCACCCAGTTACGTTGTGACATTTGGTAGCACACAAAGTGTTCCTCCGGTAATCGGGAGTTGCATAATCTCATAGTCATAGGAACATGTACAAGTCATGAAGAAAGCAATAGCAGTAAACTAAAACGATCAAGTGCTAAGCTAACGGAATGGGTCAAGTCAATCACATCATTCTCCTAATGATGTGATCCAGTTCATCAAATGACAACTCATATCTATGGTTAGGAAAAATAACCATCTTTGATTAACGAGCTAGTCAAGTAGAGGCATACTAGTGACATTCTGTTTGCCTATGTATTCACACATGTATTATGTTTTCAGTTAATACAATTCTAGCATGAATAATAAACATTTATCATGAAATAAAGAAATAAATAATAACTTTATTATTGCCTCTAGCGCATATTTCCTTCATCTCTGTCTTCGGAGGTGCCAGGGTCGCTGATGTTGTTGCTTCTACGAGCTAGCCAACTGTCTTCTCCCGCGCAAAAGCGGGTCATGAGTGCAGTAAGAATTGCCATGGACTTCGGTTTTTCTTGGCCGAGGTGTCGGGCAAGCCATTCGTCACGGATGCTGTGTTTAAAGGCCGCAAGGGCTTAGGCGTCCGGACAATCGACAATTTGGTTCTTTTTAATTAAGAACATAGTCCAGAGTTTTTGGGCTGACTCTCCGGGTTGCTGGACTATATGACTAAGGTCATCGGCGTTTGGAGGCCAGACATATGTACCTTGGAAGTTGTCTCGAAAGGCATCTTCCAAATCTTCCCAGCTACCAATGGAGTTCTCTGGGAGGCTGTTTAACCAGTGCCGCGCTGGTCCTTTCAGTTTTAAGGGGAGGTATTTGATGGCATGGAGATCGTCACAACGAGCCATATGGATATGGAGAAGGAAATCTTCAATCCATACCGCAGGATCTGTCGTGTCGTCGTATGATTCGATGCTTACGGGTTTAATCCCTTCCAGGAACTGGTGCTGCATTACCTCATCGGTAAAGCATAAGGGGTGTGCGGCGCCTCTGTATCGGGCAACGTCACGACAGAGTTCGGATGACATCTGTATGCGGTTTTCTGCCCTGGTGGGGTTATGCCTATCACACTAGACCTGATGGTCATCTTCTTGCGTTGGGGCACGCCCCCTTGATCCATAGATAGATCTAGCTTGACCTGCTCTATTGTCTAGGTCTTGTCTTAGGTCGTAGGTGTATCCTGGAGCCTTTGTCTCTCTGCCTCTACGGCCTAGGTGGTGCGGGTTGGTGTTCGGCGTAGATGGCCACTTTATCTTGCCCACGTGGTGGCCGGTCTGGTTCATCAGCGCGTTCATGTCTTGACGGTATTGGCTCGAGGGCCTCGTCGTCAAATTGTGGTAGTAGCCGACGCTTCAGGTAACTCTTTGTTGGGCATTGGAGGCCATATTCTTCGGCAGCTAGGACCTGGGTCCATCTGTCATTGAGTGTATCCTGTTCGGCTTGGAGCTGTTGCTGCTTCTTTTTTAGGCTTCTCGCAGTTGCGATTAGTTGGCGCTTAAAGCGCTCCTGCTCGATGGGTTCCTCTGGCATGATGAAATCTTCGTTGCCGAGGCTGACATCATCCTCTGAGACCGGTAGATGTTGCTATCTACGAATCCACGTTCCCGACCAGATCGTCGGGGTTAACTTGCTCCTCCTCCCCATCATCCTGTTCGGATGAGGGCTCGACGGGGGCTTCGCGGTCTTCAGCGTTCTCTGGAGTGTTATTGTCTCCGGTGCCGGTATTACTGTCTTTTTCACGACTCAATTTTGAGCGGTGTCGCTGGCGTCGACGCTTCGGTGGTGCCTCAGCAGGTTTGTCCTCAACCGGATCCTTCCTGCCTTCGCCGTCATTCTCTTTGGGTGTATCCACCATATACACGTCGTATGTGGAGGTGGTCGTCCAACGCCCGGTAAACGGCGGGTCTTGGCCTTGTTCGTCTCCGGCATCATCGTCCATGTCGTTGATGTCTTCGAAGGTGTAATCCAGTATGTCGGTTAAGTCCTCGATGGTGGCTATGAAGTGGGTGGTGGGTGGAACGTAAAATTCCCTGCTCTCAACCCTTAATCCGGGCTGGGCGTAGTTCAGAGGTGATCCCTCTGTAATGGCGAGCGATCACATTAAGTCTAGAGCCTCGTTTAATGGCGAGGATTGGACGGGGAAATGAGAGTCCGCAGAGCTAGCCAGGGCAAAAGCCTCCTGGCCATGCTCACTTGGTGTGGACTTTGAGAATTCGGAGCTAGAGTCCGGGGTGAGTCCAGCTTTTCAATGGTACGGGGAACACAGTCTGACTCCGGGCTTGCCGAGGACACAATCGCCTCCGGATCTCTGATAGAGAGCTTCATAGCAGAGAGTCTGGCGGGCTCCAAACTCCCATCTTCGGACCCGGCAGTTTGCTCCGGATCGAAGGCCAGAGCGGTGGTCGGGGCCACGAACCCTTCGAAGATCAAGTCTCCTCGAATATCAGCGACATAATTCAGACTCCCAAAACTGATCTGATGACCAGGGGCATAGCTGCCGATCTGTTCGAGGTGGCCAATTGAGTTGGCACGCAGAGCGAAGCCGTCGAACACAAAAATTTGACCAGGGAGGAAAGTTTCCCCCGAAACAGCATCATTTTTGATGATCGAACGATCCATCGAGCCTTTCTGTCGACGACACAGTGGAACTCTCAATGAAAGCACCAATGTCGGTGTCAAAACCAGCCGATCTCGGGTAGGGGGTCCCGGACTGTGCTTCTGAGGATCGAAGGTAGTAGGAGACAAGGGGACACGATGTTTACCCAGGTTCAGGCCCTCTTAATGGAGGTAAAACCCTACGTCATGCTTGATTGTATTTGATGAGTATAGGGGTTACAAGAGTTGATCCACCTCGAGATCGTAATGGCTAAACCCTAGATGTCTAGCCTATATGAATTCCGATAGCCTCTACAGACTAACCCCTTCGGTTTATATAGATACCGGACGGGCCTAGGGTTGTACATAGTCGGTTTACACAGAAAGGAAACTACGCATCCAGACGCCAAACTTGCCATCCACGCAAAGGAGAGTCTCATCCGGACATGGGGGAAGACCTTCTACATTGTATCTTCACGGCCCATCAGTCCGGCTCACAACACACGGACCGGACTCTCGAGGACCCCTTAGTTCAGGACTCCCTCAACGATAGTAAGCTAGAACTAGCACGAGGCGAGTTGTAAACGAAGGCGACAAATGTTACAATCGACGTACGGTGAGCTAGAATGGGAGCCTCGATGTTGCAACCGTCATGGCGGCGAGCTGGAATTGAAACGCCCGATGTTGTAACCAGGCGCGGCAGATAAGCAACCGTAGTGGGGCGACGACGTCAAGCATCTGCGAGCGCTGGTGCAACCGATGGCAATTCGGCCATGAGCGCGTTGGGTGGCAATTTTTTTTGCGAGCGAAATAGCATTATGCTGGTGTGGAGCTAAGCAGGGGAGGTTAGGGAACACCTGCTTCTTGTTGACTTTTTTTTGTTATGGGGAGCCACCGATCCAATGGGCGTTACGCACTCAATCATGTGGTTGTTGTGCAACCGGCCGAGTTTTTGGCTGGCTGACCGGCGCGTTGCGTGGCCCTTGGCCCCGGCCCACGATGGGGCGGGACGCACCTTTTTTTATTTCTTTTTTTTTGCTCCTTGTCTATTTTTAAAAAAAATCATAATTTTAAAACTAGTGTATTTCAGAAAAAAATGTTTCAAGAAATAATAAAATATTCGAGAATTCAAAAAATATTCATGATCTTGAAATGTGCAGGAAAAAATATAACTTCGTGGATTTGAACGTTCGAGTAGTAAAAAAATGTTCAGGAAATCAAAAAATGTTCATGATTTTTTTTTTAAATTGCATATTAAAAAATGGAAAAAGGCCGTGAATTAGAACAAGTTTTTCGTGAGTTGAAAAAAATGTTCATCAACATTGTTCACAATTTCAAAAAATATTCATGTATTTGAAAATTTCCACTCTAATTTTTGAAAATTATTACTTAAAAACAGTTCGACGAATCAACAAATGTTCGTGAATTACAAATTTTGTTCCTGAATTTCAAATATAAATTCTCAATTGAAAGAAATAACCGAATAAAAACGTTGACACCATTCGAAAAAATATTCAAGAGTTAGAAAAGTGTTCATGAATTTATAAAATTTGTTGGTGAATTCAAAAAATGTTCATTATTTCAAAAAATTCATTATTTCAAAAAACATATTTGCAATTTGAAGCAATGTTCATAAATTAAAAAAATAGTAAAAGGAAAGAAGAAGGAAAGAGGAAGAAAAGAGGGAAAAAGGAAAAGAATAAACAAACATGAAAAAAAAAAGCAAATCAACAAAGAAAGAATGAATGAATGAGAACAAAAACGAAAGGGAAGAACATAAATGAAAAAATCCAAAGAAAACACACCCAAAAAAATCGGTCTGTGAAGCAGCTACTTTGGCCTGCCCAAAAATACGTAACGAGGAGCGGGGTTTGCGTGTTTGGTCCCTATCCTGTGAGGTAGTAGCCGACGTGGCATGAACGGAACACTTGATAGGCCTAGCGTAGACTCGGGCATGGACAACCTAGCTCAGATAGCCTAGCCCGAAAGCCCGACATCTGGGTCGGGCTCTCGCTCTGCTTTTTTACGAGAAGCCTGGCCTGAAACCCGAAAATAAGCCTAAACAAAGCATAAATTATTATTTTATTAGAAATATAGGTATAATATATATTTTAAATACCGGCCCTAAAGACATATTTTAAATACTCAAAAAACATCATTTTAATAAAAAAGTTACTGTTCATCTATTTTGAGCTGGGCTGGGCAAGGCAACGGCTTGGGATTTTAATGTTGGGCTTTACAAAGCCCGACCGAAATCAAACCCGGCATGGAGAATGCCCAGGTTTAGCCTAGCCGCAGCGGTCATCATGCTGATGTCACTTTGATTTATTTTTCTTCACCCTTTTATTTTTTTTATTTTAAATGCATATATTTCCAAAACATAAATTTAGTTAAGAATTCAAAACCATGAATTTGAAAGAAAAAATTAACATAGTATAAAATTTGTTAGCACAGTTTTTAGAAAATGTGAATAACTTTCAAAAAAAAATATTCATGACAACGAACAAATGTTCCCGTGTTTCAACAAATATATGCGCAATTTTAAAAAATGGTTTATTCAATTAAAATAATAAATTAGAAATAGCCTTTGGTTTGCTGATCCAACTGAAAATCACAACCTTTGGTTTGTTGATTAGATTAAAAAATCCCCTAAAAAAGATTAGATTAGAAAATTAGCGCCACCGACGTCAAAAAGAAAAAAAAACGCGCCTACTGTTGTTCCGAAAAGCATCGGATTGGATTTGGATAGAAGTTGCGCCAATCCGTCGAGCTGCGGATCCAAGAATCAGATTTAGTTTTTGCTTCGATAGATTTAAAGGGGACGACGCACCGGCGGGTTCGCAACCCTAGTTTTCGATCTGATCTTCCCCCGATCTTCGCCGCCCATCTTCCCAACTTCCCCCCATCTCGCGCACTCCGGCGAACATGGCAGCGATCATGGCGGCGCGCGGGCAGGGCCTGGAGCAAGATTTTGATTTCTTCGTGGTGGTCGACTTCGAGGCGACGTGCGTCAAAGACGCGCGGATCTTTCCCCAGGAAATCATCGAGTTCCCCGCCGTGCTCGTCGACGGCGCCACCGGCCGCATCGAGTCCGCGTTTCGCAGGTACGTTCGTCCAAAACATCACCCTGTGCTGACCCAGTTTTGCAGGGAACTCACCGGCATCCGGCAGGAGGACGTCGACGGCGGAGTGGATCTCGGCGACGCGCTCTGGCTGCACGACGCTTGGTTGAAGGCGGCGACGGCGGGGGCAGGGAACAAGAGACGCGTCCGCTTGGCCGTCGTGACCTGGGGTGACTGGGACTGCCGCACCATGCTCGAGTTCGAGTGCCGCTTCAAGGGCATCGAGAAGCCCTCCTACTTCGATCAGTGGATCAATCTGAGAGTCCCTTTCCAGGCGGCGTTCGGCGGCGGAGGGCGGGTCAACCTGCAGGAAGCGGTCCGGGCGGCGGGGCTGGACTGGGAGGGCCGCCTGCACTGCGGGCTGGACGACGCGCGCAACACCGCGCGGCTGCTTGCTGAGCTCATGCGGCGCGGGGTGAAGATCACCATCACCGGCTCGCTGGCGCCGCCGCCGCCGATGCAGAAGCAGCCTGCTCGCACAAGCCCTTGCGGTGGCTCACCGGGGCTGGCGTCGGCGCCGCCGCCGATCCAGCAGCAGCCGCCTCGCACAGACCCTTTCGGTGGCTCGTTTGCGCTGGTGCCGGCGCCGATCCAGCAGCAGCTGCCGCAGCCTTACATGATCAGCCCCTGCGGTGGCCACTCTGCGACGTGCTTGTGCTACTGCGGGCTGGCGAGCAGAGGAGGCGTGATGCAGGGCAAGTGCTTCTCGGGATGCGCTAACTGGGCGCCGGCCATGGGAACCGTCTGCCCCTACTTCGCGTGGAGCAACTGAATGAGTGACCCACGGCATGAGACTGAGATTCAGAATCCAGTGTGGCTCAGTTGTTAGCCATCAGAATCAGATTCTTGTCTAGGTGTAAATTTGGTCTTTGAAATAGAACTTGACCAATGGGGCTATTCTTGATGTAATCGGTGTCTGAACTAGTATTATCAATAGAAATTTCGTTTTAGTTATGTAATCGGTGTCTGATTCTACTATACTCCTAGTCTAGTGTGATTGTTCACTGTAATTGGTGTCTGAATTACTATTATCAATACAAATTTCGTTTTAATTATTACTATTAATACAAGTTCGTTTTAATTATTACTATTAATACAAGATTCCTTTTTCTCTGGATTTCTTCAGTATTGAGCAACGGGCCAACGGTTCGCTTGCAAGTGAAATTGATAAATTTCTGATGAAGGCTGCAAAATTGATAAATTTCTGATGAAGGCTACAATTCCAATCGACAAAGCAAACTGTAAGTCATCATCCGATGAAGCCCCCTGCTCGTCCAAGGGGCTGCTCGCCGGGCAGCGCATCCATCACGTTGGCCAAAGACGCGGCGACAACGACCGATGCCGAGGAGAGGGATGCGGTGAACAAGGGAATGTTGACAACTTGCCATCTTGCCGCATATCACCATCATATAGGCAACATTATATCAAGATTGGAAAATAAAATAGCCAACTGTCGATTTCTGAGATAATAGCTAACTCAAATAATTTGCTCCAACACAAATGCCAACGGTTGTCAAGCTCTTACATAAACGCCATACATTTTCAGTCACAAAACGAAAGCTTGGTCACAAGCACACCACAACCGTTGTTGCTGGCCAATCAAGCCTCCCCTCTGCAGACCAGCAGGTAGCATCACAGCCAAACACAAGGAAGGACTAACCAGTAACCATGGTTTGGGTGGGTCGGTTACAAGGTGCTCAAAGACTAGCAAAATCTACTGCCTACCGAGGGGAACAAGCTACTCTGCACTACCTAGCCCTTGGTTTCTACTGCAAGGGCTTTATCAACCACCTAGAGAAGTTGTCGCGGACCACCTGAAGTGCACCTTCAGGCCAATAAAACCAAGGTTGCTGTTAGCATCACACCAGCTGATGTGAATGTGCATAGGAATTTCACTTTGTTGTGCTGATGTGTTTCCTGATCATGTTCAAGGTCTCCATAACCTGTGAAAGCAAGACTACAATAAGTATCCGACAGAAACATCAAAATCATAATTTGTAAGGGTGCAAGAAAATCATGCTGTATCGATGGATGCCAGCAATTCCTACCACACTAGCATGATATGGAGCAATAGGTAATCCTAGACGAGAAAAATCCACTTTACAACCCTCAACTTGCCACTCGCTTAGGACTGAGAACCCAAAATCGGTATCCCACATCCTTAACTTGCCACTTGGTTCAGAAATCCACCCCCTTTTTGGTTTTGACTGCGTTGACTGCTGAGTCAGCCTGTGGGACCCACCCAAAAAATAAAAGCTCTCTCTGCCACCTGCTGCGACCTGGCTGCCGACCTGCAGTGGACATGCACCGTGGGTGCAGCCAGCAAAGTCGAGCAAGGAGCCAGTGCCAGCAGCTGCTCCAGCTCCTTTGCCATGGAAATGTTTGCTTGATGCGGCGTGCAAGTGCCTGACGAGGAGCGAGGCGTTGACGACGGTGCGAACCCAGCTGGGCGAGCAGGGTGCAGGTCTTGTCGCAGGCACCAGGTGCACGCCTGCCAGCTTGGTCGGCTTTGACAAGCTCCGCCGCCCCACGACCTCATTCTACGACCACCCCAGCTCCTCTGTCTATGTCCTTTCCTTTCTTAGGGATGTCGATGCACCCTT
>NC_041384.1:175349412-175413996 GCF_002162155.2 Triticum dicoccoides
CAACCTGCTCCTCCACATGCCGCGCAACGACGGCAGAGGCGCGCACAAAAACTCTAGGGAGCGCCATGGGCGATGCCCCAGCCTCCTACTTCCCCAGCAATCTCCGTACCCGGGGCAGCGCGGTCGATGGCAAGAATGGGCGAGTCGGGGGACCGGCGCAGGCAAGGCTCAGCCACCTTGACTGGAGTGCCACGGGCGAGGCCCCAACCTCCTCTACCTGGCTACCTCCCTGCCTGGAGCGGCAGGATCGACGACAGGAATCAGTGAGTCGTGGGATGGCGGGCGTGCATATTAGGGGCATGGCAACCACACCCATTTTCTCCTCATGCTTCCCACTAATTCAAACCGCACCCCTCTCCTCCAGCTCTGGCGGAAATCGCCGCTGCGTTTGCCGATGACCGTGTCAAACCTACGGTGAATCCCGGATCAATTCCCCACGCCTAGAGCTCCCTCTCCACCCGACTCAGCTGCTCCCCCTTCAATTGCAGGTCGGAGGCCTCCCCATGAGCGCAACGTCAACATGGCCGGTAGCTGTTGTCGCCGGCGAGAGAGAATAGAGAGATATTTATTTTTCTTTGATTTTTGGGTGGGTCCCACATGTAAGGAGGGTTCAACGTGGTCAAACCCAATCAAAACCAGCCAACATGGTTAAAACCGAGTGGGGGGTCAGGGTGTGGGACAACCGGTTTTGAAGTTCAGGGTTGAATCCTAAACCGAGTAAGTTGAGGGTTGTAATGTGGACTTTTCTGATCCTAGACATGCCCTCAAATTGCACGCAAAGAGCAAATTCATTAATGAAGAAACAAACCAGCAAAATTTGATTGGAATTTCTATTACCATCCATGTTATATGAATTCGTGCTTTTAGCAAACTGTTTTGGTCAACTGCAAACAGAGATGGACTAATTATCGAGAGTTACCCCAGAATAGTGTTGCAAAACTGGAGAATAGTGGTCGAGCGCAATATAAATTTTTGCAAGAAGATCCGTTAAGGCCTCAACTTCATCGCCAAGTAAATCCACCTGCAGAAAAATTCAGAAATCACAACTCAATACATCACTCGCCTCCCACTTTAGGGCATTATCAAGGTTATAACCTTGTTGCATTTTGCACGCAAAGCAATATACATGGAACAGAAGCAATAAAGTATACTAGTCGTTACGATCTGAAATTATATTTACCTCGAGCTCAGCCTTTTGAAGATTAGATCCTCTTGTCTCAGATATCTCCTTGTATCGCAATGCCTTTCTTTTTAAAAGATTGCCTTCTTTCGTGAGGTGTTTACATTGGTCTTTCAGTAAACAGAACCTGCGCAAGAAAAGGACACCATCCTTATTCACAGAAATAGAACACAGAATAGCCATAAGTACTGTGAACTATAAAGGTAATCATATGGCAAGATTAGTTAAGATAAAATTAATTATCAGCAAGTAATCTAGTTTTCACAAAAATAAACAGGTATCCCCAGTACTGAATGCAATGCAAATACAAGCACCTTGATTCACTGTGCTGAATTTTGTTTGCAATGATAGTTTGTTGATCTGTAATCAGATTCTCAAACTCTCTCATAGATTCAACAAGACTTGTCATGCGTTCTTTGAACTCCTTTTCTTTATAAATGGTTGATGTGAATATTTTCTCCTTATCTTGGATGACGTTACGTAAATATTGATTTTGTTTCTCCGCCTCCTTTAGAGAGTCTGCAGCATTTCTAAATCTGTGGAGCAACTCACTGGAAATGATCTCATTTTGACGTACATCCTCCATAGCTTGCTCCAGCCTGCCAGCAATCATATCAAACTCCTTGTTTTTTTCAGATATACAAGAGTCTTGCTTGTCGACTCTGACTGTAAGTAAATCAAGTCGATGGGATAATAAATCCATATGACCCTTCATTGCTCCCAGTTCGATCTGACACGCCTCTTTTTCCCTCACTACTTTACTGAAAGAGTCAACAGCTCGCTTCAGTTTCTCAATCTCTTGCTTCTGTAGAGTCGATACCGCTTCAGAGCAGCTCCTTTCCTCATTGAACTTTAACAATGCAGAGTTGAGGTTTAACAGCGCTTCTGCTACAGCTTCATTCTGAATGACTGAACAAATGTCTTGCTTCATGTTATACTCCATCTCATTACCATGCAACCGTATTTCTATTTCGTTAACGAACTCTCTTAGTACAATCATCTCCATCTCTTCTCTAATGATGGTTGCCATCCTGGCGTCTTCAATATCAGATTCTAACATTCCAATTTTCTCTGCATGATCTGGCTCTATGGGTGTAGTGTGTGATGCCTGGATGGGAAAAGCACATGCTTCTACTTGATTATTAGTAGCAGCACAATGTATTGGCTGGATTTCAGAATCTAAGGCATTGCTCTTGTCGTGTTGGCCAGCAAATGTTTCTGCCTTGATGCCAGAAGTGGTTCTCTTATTATTCTCCAAGAGAAGGCCATCTAATCTTGCCATAACTTCCCCGATTTTCTTTCTAATTTGCTCGAATTCTTTGTTATTCCGTAAATGCCATGGGTTGGATCCTTCCTTTTTTAGCAGTTTTCGCTTTAGTGCGAATATCTCTTCTGTCTTCTCTTGCACGACCTTATCATGCTGCCTTTTCATATGATTCATCTCTTTATTAAAATGGGCTATCAAAGCATCCTGATCCATGTGCTTCAGGTATGACAGATCACCAAAAACCTCTTCAGGAGGGACTCCAGGACTGTCTTCCTTTGTTGTACCATTTCTACAGGATTGTTCCTTGCCTCTTTGTTTACTCACATCTTCTGCACCATCAGAGTTATACTGGGATCCCAGAAGCCCCCACTCAGAATTCAAGAGTGACTTGGAAATCGCATCAAGCTGTTGACGAATACTATAAATTTCATCATATTTTCTATCCCGACCCTCAGGCAAACTTAAGCTGCCATTTCCAAGCTGCAGCAGCTTTTGGTTCAGCAACGTTATCTCTTCATCCTTGGAGGCAAGCTGCTGACCTATTTCTTGTTCTGCATCTTTTACAAACCCTTTGATGACAGAGTATGTCACGAATGTTGAGATGTCAACCATGGTATTTACATCATCCCACAAGGAGTCCATCTCATCCACGATGATTAACTCATTTCCTTCCGAAGAACATTCATCCTGAACAGTGGCACTTCCATTCGTGTCACTTACTGGCACATCCAAGCTCTCTTCACCATGAACACTGGCACTTCCGTTGGTGTCACTGAGTGGCACACCCAAGCTCTCAGCCTGAACAACAGCACTTCCATTGGTGCCACTGAGTGGCACATCCGAGCTCTCTGCCATGTTTGCTAGGCTGGGATTTGAAGGCAAGTCACTGCAGAAATGAAAAAAATATAAATAAGGAAATTGCAGCAACTGAATGCAGCTGTAATTAGAACAAAGCTCACTCTAACAACAGATTGGAACACGCTATCCCGAACGTCTAACAACAGAATGATTTGTAAGCAAATCCCTAGCTTTATCAATCAACCAACCAGCAAGGCTTACAAATATCTGGAACCAATCAGTTCATAATGCCCGGTTAACTATTTCTTATAAAGACAAAAAACAAATAGACGAGGATAAGGACACAAGCATCAGTATAGTCCAAATGCTCTACACCTGACTACATGCTAACCAAGAAAGGGACATGGATTGAGATCCAAAGGAGTGCGGAGATAAATTAATCCTTTCTAATCAGTCAAACATGGTAAAACAAGAAAAATCAGAACTACTCTAATATACTAACCAAGACCTAACCATCAACCGCCGAGATTAATCAGCTCCAGGACTAGACGAACTCGGAAGGACTCCATCAGCCTATGCTCGAATCAGGGGCAAAATATGGGAACGAGACCGAAAGAGTCTCAGCGAGAAGAGCTACGCACCACCAAGGACACGAACTTACAAGGAAACAGATGAAGAAAATGGCAAGAAATCTAGAGAACACGGCCACATAAGGCAACTACTGCGACGATCCCCGCAAAAGATATAACAACTAATGCGACAATCAGCGGATGATTTTCGCAATCGGGCAGGGAATCATACCTTTCCTGCCGCGGTGCCGCCGCCGTGGTGGGTGCGGGGAAAAGCGGCCGCCTTTCCTCTCCTTTTCCGCCGCCGCCGCTGAACTGGTGCGCTCCCCGTGCTGTCGCCTGTAGTGGGAAGCGACTATGCAACTGCTGCTTCTCGGTTCGGCCCATAGCCCAAGCCCGAGTAGCCCATTTCGTTATAGAAGCCCAACCCATAGCACATTACCGCAACCACTAGTTTCGTTATATTTGCCTAAAAAACCTAATTTCGTTATAGAAGCCCAACTCAAGCCCAGCCCATGGGGCGTGAGCGCCACATGGAGAAAATAGCTTTCTCCAGAAATCCCTGGTTGAGGAATACTCCTTGCAAAGATCAAACTCCTCTAGTTGTGATAAGTGGCGCGCACGTCACTTGTCGTAACCTGGGAGTTTTCCTTTTTCATAGATTCGTTTATTTCTCAAACCGTGCGTCCAAATCTCGATCCGCTTTCACCGTTGGATTCCTCGCGTCGCGTTGAGATCTTTAAAACTAGATCCCATGTTGATAGGTTTTGACGAGCTTTTTTTCATAAAAAAATCGACCGAAAAAACCACACGAAAAAACTGAACCGGGAGCACGGACTTTTTCCCTTTCCGAAAGAGGCACACCCGTGCCTCTCACGAAATCACAACCGTGCCTCTCGTGAAAGAAAAACTGTGACTCTCGCGGAAGGGGAAGAAAGAGAAAACACGTTTTTTTCGTTTTCGAGGAGGCACAGTCATGACTCTCGCGAAAGTACAACCGTGCCTTTCGTAGAAATCAAACTGTGACTCTCGCGAAAGAAAAAATAGAAAACATGTTTTTGTTTTGTTTTCGAGAGGCACGACCGTGACTCTCGCAAAAGCACAACCGTGCCTCTCGCAGAAGTAAAATCGTGACTCTCGTGAAAGGAAAAAAACAAAGAACGCATTTTTTCCGTTTCCTAGAGGCACGGCCCTGACTCTCGCGAAGCACACCCGTGCCTCTCGCGGAAGCAAAAACTGTGACTCTCGCGAAATGAATAAAACAGAAAATGTGTTTTTTCGTTTCCGAGAGGCACGGCCGTGGCTCTCGCAAAAGCAAAACCGTGTCTCTCGTGGAAGCAAAATCGTGACTCGCGCAAAAGGGAAAAAAAGAAAACGTGTTTTTTCGCGCAATTTTTTTAATTGTTTTTTTTATCAAAAAGCTATGGAAGACCGGTGGAAAACCAAAGCGTCAAAAATATCCGAAAAAACCCGTTTTAAAAGCCGAAAACGCGTGTGGAAAATAAAAAATAAAATCTGGAGGGAGCATCCAGAGCGCGACACGTGGCGAATGGCTAAGATCACGCCAACTGGCGCTAATCGTTGTGAGGCTCCCGAAGAAGCGCTCATTAACTAGTTGCCCTCGCTTTCTCCTCTATCGCATATAGAAGCCGGCCCATATAAAGGCGAGCGCTCGATCGCCATTTGATTGCTTTCTCCTCTATGGCATTTTTGACCGGTCACGGTTGACCAATTGACCTGAAAATAGCTGATGCTCGTGTTCCTTGCTCCATCAGTCCTTCGCTTATGCCTTTTCAGACGGTTGGTATTGTTGGGAATCGTTGCATGGAAACAAAAAATTTATACGCACACGCAATGATCTATCCATGGATATGCATAGCAACGAGGGGGGGAGTGTGTCTACGTACCCTCATAGACCATAAGCGGAAGCGTTTCATAACGCGGTTGATGTAGTCGAACTTCTTCGCGCTTCAACCGATCAAGTATCGAACGCACGGCACCTCCGTGTTCTGCACACGTTCAGCTCGGTGACGTCCCTCGCCTTCTTGATCCAGCAAGACGTCGAGGGTAGTAGATGAGTTCTGTCAGCACGACAGCGTGATGACGGTGATGATGAAGTGATATCCACAGGGCTTCGCCTAAGCACTACAAAAATATAACTGGGGTGTAAACGGTGAAGGGGGCGCTGCACACAGCTAGCACTACAAAAAAAGACACATCTGTGACATTTTAGGCGAAACAAAATTTTTTCTTTCATACTGATGACACTTCTATGACGATAATTGTGACAAAACCCGGTATCATCATATATGTGGTGGGGGCCTACTTCTATGACAAAAAATTATGACAGAAAATGGGCTTTTCGTCCTAGGCGGGCCGGAGACGCAGTTGCATGACATTCTTTGGGCCGTCCATGACGGAAAAAACCATGGTAGAAGCGAGGACGAGGAAAATATTGGAGAGTTCTCAGTTACGGTGGGTGGTTGGGGGGCGAGGAATGCGTGTTTCTTTCGTACGTACGCGTATGTGTGTGAGGTGTTGCGCTCTAACTGAAGCCGAGCGAGGCTTTGGGCTCTAACTGAACCCGAGCGATTGCACTGCAGGCTATGCGTTACTGGATCCGAGCGATCGATCGATGGTTGTTAACTGAACCCGATCGAGCGATTCCTTCCCTACTGCTACTAACTGAAGTCGATTGATGTTGCCTCTGGATGAATAGTGAGCGTTGTTGGGGGTTTGGATGAACAGTTTCCTGTGGGGGTTGGGTGAACAGGAACCCATGGTAGTAGAGGCCGTTGCCGCTGGATGAACAGTACCCCGATCGATCGAGCTGGTGGATGAACAGGACCCCATGCAGGGCTGGATGAACAGGACCACGTGAAGGGCTGATTGAACAGTAGCCGATGGAGGGCTGGTTAAAGAGTAGCCGATGGAGGGCTGGATGAACAGTAGCCCGTGGAGGGGTGGTTGAACAGGACCCCGTGCAGAGGGCTGGTTGAACAGTAGCCGGTGGAGGCTGGATGAATAGGAGCCCGTGGATGAACAGTCGCAGGTGGAGGCTGGAGGAGGTCGACGGTGGATGAACAGTAGCCCATGGAGGCTGGAGGAGGTCGACGGTGGAGATGAATAGTATCCCGTGGAGTCCCGTTTTGCGGTACGCCACACCCCTCCCAATGAACAGAACCCCCGTTTCGACCGTAGCGCTCCAACACAAGTCTATTTTCTCCGTTTTGCAGTATGCCACACCCCTCCCGGTCAATAGGACGCCATTTCGGTCGTAGGAGGTCCAAGAGAAGTCCGTTTCCTCCGCTTTGCAGTACGCCAGACCCCTCCTGATGAATAGGATCCCATTTCGACCGTGGCCGGTCGAACACAAGACCGTTTCCTCCGTTCTATGGTATTGCCAGGCCTCGTTTCCATCGGTTTTTTCGTCCAAGCCGGTTGGCTCCCGATGAACACGACGACGCAGTTTCTTCGTTCCGACCCAGCCATGTACACGAGCCCTAGCCATACGTATGCGCGAGTAGACATTCGAGACCCCGTCTGTATGTACGTACGTGGTCGTATTTACTTTCTTGCACCCTGGCTGTTATACGTATGTGTACATGCTACGTGCGCGCCTCTACTACGACACGTGCCCTTCCTTGCACGGCCACGATTCATCGCTGCAGCCTGCAGACAGACCGATCGTATGTACGTACATGTTCGCGACCAGAATGACAATGATACATACACTTCGACCGAGTGGGTCCCGACTCTCAGGCACTTCCTTGCATGCGAAGATGTAGCTGGTGGGTCCCAGCAGTCAGGGGGAAACATTTTTTTTGTGAAATACGGTGGCCCGTCCGGTGGGTCCCTGCTCACAGGTGGAGGAATCATTATTTTGCACGTAATAAGGAGGCACTTCCTTGCTGCGGCCGTGGACCCACCTGTCAGCCTCTCCACGTACAGTACTCTTCCGATGGAAGTCGTTCATTGACCACATTGACCGCGCCACGCCGAGAGCACCAAGGCGGTGGACGATGGCGAGGCCTAGGAAAGGGACGACACGAAGCCGGGGAAGACGCGATAGTGGATGCCCGCGTGGAGAGGAGTACGAGGGTTCACTGGTTCGACTGCGGTGTGAGGCTGTTGGGGACCGTAGCAGAAATTTAAAATTTTCTACGCATCACCAAGATCAATTTATGGAGTAATCTAGCAACGAGGGGAAGGAGAGTGCATCTACATACCCTTGTAGATCGCCAAGCGGAAGCGTTCAAGTGAACGGGGTTGATGGAGTCGTACTCGTCGTGATCCAAATCACCGATGATCCTAGCGCCGAACGGACGGCACCTCCGCGTTCAACACACGTACGAAACGGAGACGTCTCCCACGCCTTGATCCAGCAAGGAGGAAGGAGAGGTTGAGGAAGAGAGTCCAACAGCAGCACGACGGCGTGATGGTGATGGAGTGGCAGTTCTCCAGCAGGGCTTCGCCAAGCTCACGCAGAGGAGGAGAGGTATTGGAGGGGAGGGGCTGCGCTAGGTTCAAGGGTGTGGCCGCCCTCCCACCCCTCCACTATTTATAGATGGGGAGAGAGGGGGCCGGCCCCCCTAGATGTACCATCCTAAATTTTCAATTTGGAATGTTATACATTAGATCATCATTGCATATCATATTTTATTTTACATTTTGGTTGATCCTAGAAATTCTACGCAACTCAATGACCCACGAGAGAGTTGGGGATTTCGTTATTTTCATATTTGAGTTTTTTCAAATTTTGAGAATAGGATCATTTGATTTTATTTATTTTATCATCAATTATCTCTATTACAAAAATATAAGAGAGGGAATAAACTAACTTTCCCAAAATAAAGAAATATTGAGGATTTAATAATAAAATCAAATAATATTTTTATTTCGGAGTTTTATTTGAATTTAGGAAAAATGTGTGTTTTTCAAAATTGCATTTAGGTCCCAAATAAATGTTCACCTTGTGCGGCTTGATTTTAGAAGCCCGGGAAAATTTATTTCGGAACTTTTGGAGTCCGTTTAGTATTTCTTTTTATTTTTCTTCCGCGCATAATATTTTTTTTAAAAAAAAGTGAACCGACCTAACCGGGCCGTGTCCGTCCGGGACTCTGGCCCGGCAGGCTTTAAAAGCCGGGGCAGCCCACCCGGGCAAACCCTAGCCCCGAGCCGCCCCGCCCCGCCCCAGGCGCCGCCGCCGCCCGCCGCCGCCGGATTCCGTCGCCCGAGGTTAGCCGCGCCTCGACTTCCGTGCCATCGGTTTTCTTTTTTTAAAAAAATAGACCGGTTTTCGCCAGTTTTTCCGTTGGTTTTTTTAGTTTTGGTTTTTTTTAAAATAGATCGATTTTTCCGGTTTATTTAAATAGTGAGCGTTCGTCCGTTCGTTCATTATAGCGAATGTTCGTCGTTTTTCTTTTTCTCGGATTAAATCCGCGATTTTTCTGATCGCGATTCCTTATCTGATTTTCGTTTTAGTATAACTTTTCGCTCGTTTATCGGAATCAGGCGATTCAAGCGCCTAGAGTTTCGTCTTGAAACCCTCTATCCGTTTAACCAACTGAAACAAGATTTTGCTACTGTAAAATTTGCCCTAGATCCAGATTACTAGAACGAAGTTGTTTTCTTTCGCCGTTTGACTTTTGTTGCTTTGTTCGATTTGATTCTTTTTGCCAACCGGAGTTCTTAAGTTGAACCTTCTGGTTAGATCTCTTATTTGAGTTTTACCTGTGCATTAGATGAGTTCTTATTGTATGCTTGTTTGTTTGTTTGTGATAGAGTACCCAGAGTGCGCCGCTTGTTACTTCGAATCTCTAGGTTTCGCGGATCATCAGCAAGGCAAGTAACACTTTGATCATACCTTTTCTACTACCCAGTTTTATTGCATTAGATCAATCCTCACACATTGCATGATTAGGGTCTAATTAAATTGTGGGATCGGAAGTAGATGAGGTAGTAGCTATTACCTGTTTATTATCAAACCTTTGGGAGTTACTTCTACGTTTGCTTATTATGCCATGCTATGCTAGTAGACGTGGATTGGGTGAGTGATATCCATGATAGATGTGAGTTTGTTAATTAATGGTTTATCTAAGGTGGCAACTTAAACACACATCTGGGTGGATTGAGGCACCTGGGTATTCCAGGACTTGCCTGTTTTTCTTTTGGACCGCCACCCAGGCTCAAAGGGATCATGAGACTATTCATACTAGAAACTTCCGTGTGCAGCCACAAGCTATTATGGGCTCTAGCATAGTTGACTAAGTTATGCGAACTCTTACAGTGGTAGACTAGCAGATGTAGGGGATGTAGGTGGTACGGTCTACCCGATCGTAAGGTGCTAGCGCTTCTGAAAGACTATGTCTCGGTCATCCGTCTTCTCAAACACCGTGTAGTGCGAGAAACCAAACGGAGGCGATCGAGTCTTGTGGGGAAAAGTGTGCAAACCTCTGCAGAGTGTAATAAACTAACCATGGTTAGCCGTGTCCCCAGTTATGGACATCTTGAGTATCTAGTACTTGGATTATCATGTGAATCTCAACATGTTACTCTAAATTAATTTTGTTGGGTTATGTTTAATGATGATGCTTAATTGGGATTGAGAATGCTGTCAACCATTCTCAATGTTTAACAACTACCATGATAGTTAAATAAATTTATTCCTTTGAAGTAGGGAAAAATTGGCTTTCCGCAAAACTGTAACCATAGAGCTTTCCACCAGCTAAATATGCATACAGTATAGTTGTTTCATTCCATTACTCTCTATGTGTTACATTGCCAGCATATTCCATGTGCTGACCCGTTTTCGGGCTGCAACGTTAATGTTGCAGACTTTTCAGACGATGATTAAGGAGTTTTTAGGTCGTGGTTCTATACTCAGTGATGCTGTTGGAGTTGATGGACTCACTTATCTTCCAAGCCTTCCGCTGTTATCGTTATTAGATGGCCTTAAGCCATATTTATTGTAATAAGTTCTCTTTTGAGACACTCGATGTAATAAGTGTGTGATTGCTACTCTGCTCCGAGTACTGTGTGGTGTCAGCATTACTGATCCAGGGATGACACCGGAGCACAGAGATCAGACTGTTTGAGGTCTGGTCGCTACAAAGATGGTATCAGAGCACACGCTGACTGTAGGACACGACCGCTAAGCTAAAGACCTAGATCAGTAGATACCTGAATATAGGTGTACCAAGCTTCACCGGAACCTACAACGCCACTTTACCTGAAGAAGAGCGCTGGATGATTCAAGTTCAAGTTCCAGGAAGGACGTTCATGCCCGTCACTGAGCCCATAGAGTTTTCTTTTGATGCACCAACTTGGAGTCTAGGAAAGAGCATGGTAGCTCACATCGCCATGAGACGCATTGGAGAAGTCTACCGCAAGGATCTCAAGGATACTATCTACCAGATTTGTGGGCGCCGAGATGAGCACTGGGAGATGATCAGCACCAGGAAGGATAGATCAATCCCAGCTTTTATCCAGGAGTTAAACCAGCACATTCGACGACAAGAGAACCAGATGTGCGCCGACATGATAGATCTGAAGAAGGCAAGGACAAGAATCAAGGAACTGGAGGAAGAACTCAAGGCTACACGTGAAGATTATGAGGAGGGAATTGAAGTATTGGTGGAGAAGAATGATGACCTGATCAAGAAGATCGAAATATTTATGGGAGGCCCTACGCCAGTAGATGAAGACGAAGAACCCAAGGAGATTAGCCCGAAGACTACATCATCATCGATGACACCGACTCAGATCTAGATAGTAGCGATGATGACTATGTTTATGAAGCTAGAGCAGATATCATGGAGTCTGCAACCGAAGAATATTTCTAGTAGACCACCTCATCAGTAGTAGTAGTCCACCATGTAAATATAGTAGTCCAAGCACTTTTGCGATAGATAGATCGATTATATGCCCTTGTTTGATTGAATGAAGTGAATTGTTTGCTTTTGCCTCATGTGCATATGGGTAGTGTTTTCTCTTTAGACCCCCTCTATTCTTACATCTCATCTTTTCTAAACCCTCAGATGCCTCCGAGACGTGACCCCGGATTTGCCTTTCCACCGGAGCTCACCCAGTTGATCCAGCAGCAGAACACATTGATGTAGTTGCTAGTCCAGAATCAGAATCAAGGGAACAACAACAACAACCCACCACCACCACCACCTGTTGACCACTTAGCCCGTTTTCTTAGGCTGAATCCACCAGTGTTTTCCAGTAGCACCGAGCCGATAGTAGCAGATGATTGGCTCCGCAAGACAGCTAGAGAGTTGACCATAACAGGATGCACAGATGCGGAGAAGGTGAAGTTTGCCGCACATCAGCTAGAAGGACCCGCAGCATCATGGTGGGAGAATTTCACAGCCACTTTCCCTGTCGACACTGTCACATGGGACCAGTTTCAGCAGGCTTTTCGTACTGCACATGTTTCAGCAGGAGCTATGGCCATGAAGAAGCGTGAGTTTCGCAACTTGCACCAAGGAGGACGGACAGTTGGCCAGTATGTAGAGGACTTTAGTAAGTTAGCACGTTATGCCCCAGATGACGTTGCTACGGATGCAGCTAAGTAGGAGAAGTTTCTGGAAGGACTGAATGATGAATTGAGCATGCAGTTGATGGTAGCAACCTTCAACAACTATCAGGAGTTGGTAGACCGTGCTCTTATGATTGAAGGGAAGCAGCAGCAAATTGAGAATCGCAAGAGGAAGTATGGACAAGGGAAGTACAATTCAGGAGCTCAGTAGAAGCCATGTTTTACCCCTAGACCGGGAGGACATTTTCAGCATACCCATGGAGGAGGTAGCTCGCACAACCACAATGGCACCAAGAATGGAAATGGCAATGGAGGAAGCAACGGCCAGAATTGCACCAACCCATCAACCCCAGCCAAGAAGGACCTAAGCCAAGTCACTTGCTTTAAGTGTCAGAAGACCGGACATTATGCCAATGAATGTCCTGAAGGCCAAAATGGCAATGGAAGTTCTGGGAAGAAGCCGAACCCTTTCAACAGGGGACATGTGAACCACGTTAGCGTGGAGGAGGTTGAAGCTCAGCCTGATGCAGTAATATGTAAGTTTTTGGTTAAGTCATTTACTGCACTCATTCTTTTTGATACTGGCGCATCGCATTCATACATCTCAAGGGGATTTGTGGATAAGTATAACCTATCAACCCAAGCCCTTAGGTCACCCATGTTAATAACCTCGCCTGGAGCAGAGTATATGGCTAGTCGATGGTGTGATCGGTTACCATTAAGGATTGGTAACTATGTATTTCCCTCAGACCTAATAGTATTGGAATCTCAAGGATTGGATGTGATATTAGGCATGGATTGGTTATCAAAGTATGAAGGGAATATTGAATGTGCTAGTAAGTCAATTTTGCTTACTACCCCAGAAGGGAGAAGGATCAAGTATGTATCCCTACATGTGCCAAAAAGGACCCAAGTAAATTGCTTAACAGGAGTTGTGCAGGAGGAAGTACCAGTGGTAAGGGATTTCCCTGAAGTATTTCCAGAAGAGTTGCCAGGCATGCCACCGGATAGAGATATTGAGTTTTTGATTGAGCTTTTGCTAGGCACAGGGCCAATATCAAAGAGACCATATAGGATGCCAACAAAGGATTTGGTGGAAATTAAGAAGCAGATTAAGGAGTTACTGGATAAGGGATATATTCGCCCAAGTTCTTCGCCTTGGGGATCGCCAGTACTTCTAGTGGAGAAGAAGGATGGATTGTTAAGGATGGTTGTTGATTATCGAGGATTGAATGAAGTAATGATCAAGAATAAGTACCCACTACCAATGATCAACGATCTGTTTGATCGATTGCAAGGAGCTAAGGTATTTTCCAAGATCGATCTGCGATCAGGATACCACCAGTTGAAGATTCGAGAACAGGATATACCTAAGACAGCTTTTACCACCAGGTATGGGCTGTACGAGTATATCGTTATGTCATTTGGTCTGACTAACGCACCTGCCTATTTTATGAACATGATGAACAAAGTGTTTATGGAGTTTTTGGATAAGTTCGTCGTAGTGTTCATTGATGATATCTTGGTTTATTCGAAGAATGAAGAGGAGCATAAGGAGCATTTGCGTTTGATACTTGGAAAGCTCAGAGAACATCAATTATATGCCAAGTTCAGCAAATGTGAGTTTTGGTTGAAGGAAGTAGGATTCCTCAGACACGTTATATCTGGAGAAGGTATAGCAGTTGATCCCACTAAAGTTGAAACCGTGACCAAGTGGAAAGCCCCAACAACAGTTGGAGAGATCCGGAGTTTTCTTGGACTCGCAGGATACTACCGGAGATTTATTGAGAATTTCTCAAAGATTGCGAAGCCTATGACCGAGTTGTTAAAGAAAGATACCAAGTTCATATGGACAAAGGAATGTGAGGCTAGTTTCCAGGAGTTGAAGAAACGCTTAGTTACATCACCAGTATTGATTTTGCCAGACCAGACCAAAGATTATGAGGTGTATTGCGACGCTTCACGTCGAGGACTTGGAGCAGTGCTTATGCACGAAGGGAGAGTTGTTTCATATGCCTCAAGACAACTGAAGCCTCATGAGTTGAATTATGCTACGCATGATTTGGAATTAGCAGCCGTAGTGCATGCATTGAAAACATGGAGACATTTTCTGATTGGAAATCATTGTGAGGTGTACACGGATCATAAGAGTTTGAAGTACATTTTCACATAGAAGGAGTTGAACCTCAGACAAAGGAGATGGTTGGAGCTCATCAAGGATTATGATATGAGATTGCATTATCACCCCGGAAAGGCTAATGTAGTAGCTGACACATTAAGCCGTAAGAGCCATGTCAACACGCTAATGACGGGAGAAATACCCAAGGAGTTAGCAGAAAATCTTCGTGAACTATGTTTGGAAATAGTTCCGAGAGGCTATGTAGCAGCATTGGAGATTCAGTCAACTTTGATGGATAGAATCAGGGAAGCTCAGAAAACTGACAAAGTGATTGCCGCTATAAAGGAGAAACCGAGCAAAGGAAAAGCTAAAGGATTTCATGAGGATGAGCACGATACCCTATGGTTTGAAGACCGTGTTTATGTGCCCAATGACCCAGAGATCAGGAAGTTGATTTTGCAAGAGGCACACGATTCACCATATTCAATTCACCCAGGAAATACCAAGATGTATTTGGATTTGAAAGATATTTTTTGGTGGACCGGAATGAAGAAGGATATTGCGGAGTATGTAGCAGTTTGTGATGTATGTCAGAGAGTAAAGGCAGAGCATCAGAAGCCAGCAAGATTGCTACAACCATTGCCGATACCCGAATGGAAGTGGGATAAGTTAGGCATGGATTTTATCACGGAATTACCCAGGACTCGTTCAGGCTATGACTCGATTTGGGTTGTAGTTGATCGATTGACGAAAGTAGCTCATTTCATCCCAGTAAAGACCACTTACACCAGTGCTAAGTTGGCAAAGATATACATGACCAGGATTGTATGTCTGCATGGAGTTCTAAGGAGTATCGTATCAGATAGAGGAACCCAATTTACCTCAAAGTTCTGGAAGCAGTTGCACGAAACTTTGGGAACCAGGCTAGAATTCAGTACAGCTTTTCATCCACAGACAGATGGACGGACCGAGAGAGCAATCATATTTTGGAGGATATGCTGAGAGCTTGTGCGCTAGATTATGGATCTAGTTAGGACGATAATTTGCCATATGCAGAGTTCTCTTACAACAACAGTTACCAAACCAGTTTAAAAATGGCCCCTTTCGAAGCATTGTACGGAAGGAGGTGCAGGACACCGTTATCATGGGACGAAGTTGGAGACCGCCAGTTGTTTGGACCTGACTTGATTAAAGAGTCTGAATAGAAGGTGAAGTTGATTCGCGATAGGCTCAAGATAGCCCAGTCCAGGCAGAAAAGTTATGCAGATGCTAAACGCAAGGAGACAGTTTACGAAGTCGGAGATAGAGCTTATCTTCGAGTATCTCCACTTAGGGGAACAAAGCATTTTGGAGTTAAAGGGAAGTCAGCGCCATGATTTGTAGGGCCGTATCGAGTTTTGGAGCGTATGGGAGAAGTGGCCTACAAGTTGGAATTGCCCGAAGGATTGTCAGGAGTTCATGATGTGTTCCACGTTTCTTAGTTAAAGAAATGTCATGCGGAGATGGCTGACATACCGTTGAGAGACACAGTGCCATTGGAAACTATTTAGTTGGATAACGATTTGACCTACGAGGAGAAACCAATTAAGATTCTCGAATTTGCCAGTAGAGTCACTCGCAGCAAGGTTATCAAGTTTTGCAAAGTTCAGTGGAGCCACCACACAGAGGATGAAGCCACCTGGGAACGAGAGGAAGTTTTACTCAAGGACCACCCTCACCTATTTTCTAGCCAACCCGAATCTCGAGGGCGAGATTCATCTTAAGGGGGGTAGGTTTGTAACATCCCAAATTTCCAATTTGGAATGTTATACATTAGATCATCATTGCATATCATATTTTTTTGCATTTTGGTTGATCCTAGAAATTCTACGCAACTCAATGACCAACGGAGAGAGTTGGGGATTTCGTTATTTTCATATTTGAGTTTTCTCAAATTTTGAGAATAGGATCATTTGATTTTATTTATTTTATCATCAATTATTTCTATTACAAAAATATGAGAAAGGGAATAAAATGACTTTCCCAAAATAAAGAAATATTGAGGATTTAATAATAAAATCAAATAAGATTTTTATTTCGGAGTTTTTCGGTGTTTTATTTGAATTTAGGAAAAATGTGCATTTTTCAAAATTGCATTTAGGTCCCAAATAAATGTTCACCTTGTGCGGCTTGATTTTAGAAGCCCGTGAAAATTTATTTCGGTATTTTTGGAGTCCGTTTAGTATTTCTTTTTATTTTTCTTCCGCGCGTAATATTTTTTTTAAAAAAGTGAACCGACCTAACCGGGCCGTGTCCGTCCGGGACTCTGGCCCGGCAGGCTTTAAAAGCCGGGGCAGGCCACCCGGGAAAACCCTAGCCCCGAGCCACCCCGCCCCGCCCCATGCGCCACCGACGCCGGATTCTGCCGCCCAAGGTTCGCCACGCCTCGACTTTCGTGCCATCGTTTTTTTTAAATAGATCGGTTTTCGTCGGTTTTTCCGTCGGTTTTTTAGTTTTGGTTTTTTTAAATAGATCGATTTTTCCGGTTTATTTAAATAGTGAGCGTTCGTCCATTCGTTCGTTCTAGCGAACGTTCGTCGTTTTTCTTTTTCTCGGATTAAATCCGCGATTTTTCTGATCGCGATTCCTCATCCGATTTTCGTTTTAGTATAACTTTTCGCTCGTTTATCGGAATCAGGCGATTCAAGCGCCTAGAGTTTCGTCTCGAAACCCTCTATCCGTTTAACCAATTGAAACAAGATTTTGCTACTGTAAAATTTGCCCTAGATCCAGATTACTAGAACGAAGTTGTTTTCTTTCGCCGTCTGACTTTCGTTGCTTCGTTCGATTTGATTCTTTTTGCCAACCGGAGTTCTTAAGTTGAACCTTCTGGTTAGATCTCTTATTTGAGTTTTACCTGTGCATTAGATGAGTTCTTATTGTATGCTTGTTTGTTTGTTTGCGATAGAGTACCCGGAGTGCGCCGCTTGTTACTTCGAATCTCTAGGTTTCGTGGATCATCAGCAAGACAAGTAACACTTTGATCATACCTTTTCTACTACCCAGTTTTATTGCATTAGATCAATCCTCACACATTGCATGATTAGGGTCTAATTAAATTGTGGGATCGGAAGTAGATGAGGTAGTACCTATTACCTGTTTATTATCAAACCTTTGGGAGTTACTTCTACGTTTGCTTATTATGCCATGCTATGCTAGTAGACGTGGATTGGGTGAGTGATATCCATGACAGATGTGAGTTTGTTAATTAATGGTTTATCTAAGGTGGCAACTTAAACACACATCTGGGTGGATTGAGGCACCTGGGTATTCCAGGACTTGCCTGTTTTTCTTTTGGACCGCCACCCAGGCTCAAAGGGATCATGAGACTATTCATACTAGAAACTTCCGTGTGCAGCCACAAGCTATTATGGGCTCTAGCATAGTTGACTAAGTTATGCGAACTCTTACAGTGGTAGACTAGCAGATGTAGGGGATGTAGGTGGTACGGTCTACCCGATCGTAAGGTGCTAGCGCTTCTGAAAGACTATGTCTCGGTCATCCGTCTTCTCAAACACCGTGTAGTGCGAGAAACCAAACAGAGGCGATCGAGTCTTGTGGGGAAAAGTGTGCAAACCTCTGCAGAGTGTAATAAACTAATCATGGTTAGCCGTGTCCCCGGTTATGGACATCTTGAGTATCTAGTACTTGGATTATCATGTGAATCTCAACATGTTACTCTAAATTAATTTTGTTGGGTTATGTTTAATGATGATGCTTAATTGGGATTGAGAATGCTGTCAACCATTCTCAATGTTTAACAACTACCATGATAGTTAAATAAATTTATTCCTTTGAAGTAGGGAAAAATTGGCTTTCTGCAAAACTGTAACCATAGAGCTTTCCACCAGCCAAATATGCATATAGTATAGTTGTTTCATTCCATTACTATCTATGTGTTACATTGCCAGCATATTCCATGTGCTGACCCGCTTTCGGGCTGCAACATTAATGTTGCAGACTTTTCAGACGACGATTAAGGAGTTTTTAGGTCGTGGTTCTATACTCAGTGATGCCGTTGGAGTTGATGGACTCACTTATCTTCCAAGCCTTCCGCTGTTATCGTTATTAGATGGCCTTAAGCCATATTTATTGTAATAAGTTCTCTTTTGAGACACTCGATGTAATAAGTGTGTGATTGCTACTCTGCTCCGAGTACTGTGTGGTGTCAGCATTACTGATCCAGGGATGACACCGGAGCACAGAGATCAGACTGTTTGAGGTCTAGTCACTACACTAGATCCCATCTAGGGTTGGGGGCGGCGGCCAAGGAGGGGAGGAGTGACTCCCAAGTCAAGTGGAGGCCCTCCCCCTTAGGGTTTCCCCTCTCCCATGCGCATGGGCGTTGGGGGGGCTGGTGCCCTTGGCCCATTAAGGTTAGGGCGCCCCCTACAGCCCATGCTGCTATATTGGACGTGGTGGAACATTTTCCGTACCTCCGGACCCCTCCGGAATCCTCCGGAACCTTCCAGAAGCTTCCCGGTACAATACCGGAAAAAACCGAACTTTTCCCGGAACCCGAACAACAAATTTCCATATATAAATCTTTACCTCCGGACCATTCCGGAACTCCTCGTGACGTCCGGGATCTCATCCGGGACTCCGAACAACATTCGGTAATCACATACAAGTCTTCCTAATAACCCTAGCGTCATCGAACCTTAAGTGTGTAGACCCTATGGGTTCGGGAACCATGCAGACATGACCGAGACAACTCTCCGGCCAATAACCAACAGCGGGATCTGGATACCCATGTTGGCTCCCACATGTTCCACGATGATCTCATCGGATGAACCACGATGTCGAGGATTCAATCAATCCTGTATTCAATTCCCTTTGTCCAGCGGTATTGTACTTTCCCGAGATTCGATCGTCGGTATCCCGATACCTTGTTCAATCTCGTTACCGGCAAGTCTCTTTACTTGTTCCATAACACATCATCCTGTGATCAACTCCTTGGTCACATTGTGCATATTATGATGATGTCCTACCGAGTGGGCCTAGAGATACCTCTCCATTACACGGTGACAAATCCCAGTCTCGATTCGTGCCAACCCAACAGACACTTTCAGAGATACCTGTAGTGAACCCTTATAGCCACCCAGTTACCTTGTGACGTTTGGCACACCCAAAGCACTCCTACGGTATCCGGGAGTTGCACAATCTCATGGTCTAAGGAAATGATACTTGACATTAGAAAATCTTTAGCAAACGAACTACACGATCTTGTGCTAGGCTTAGGATTGGGTCTTGTCCATCACATCATTCTCCTAATGATGTGATCCTATTATCAACGACATCCAATGTCCATGGTCAGGAAACCGTAACCATCTATTGATCAACGAGCTAGTCAACTAGAGGCTTACTAGGGACATGGTGTTGTTATGTATCCACACATATATCTGAGTTTCCTATCAATACAATTCTAGCATGGATAATAAACGATTATCATGAACAAGGAAATGTAATAATAACCAATTTATTATTGCCTCTAGGGCATATTTCCAATAGTCTCCCACTTGCACTAGAGTCAATAATCTAGTTCACATCGCCATGTGATTAACACTCACAGGTCACATCTCCATGTGACCAACATCCAAAGAGTTTACTAGAGTCACTAATCTAGTTCACATCACTATGTGATTAATACTCAATGAGTTCTGGGTTTGATCATGTTATGCTTGTGAGAGAGGTTGTAGTCAACGGGTCGTGCCATATTCAGATCCCTATGTATTTGGCAAAATTGTATATCGTAGATGCTGCTACCACGTTCCACTTGGAGCTATTCCAAATTATTGCTCCATTATACGTATCCGGTATCTCTACTCAGAGCTATCCGGATAGGTGTTAAGCTTGCATTGACGTAACTCTTTATGTCGAACTCTTTATCACCTCCATAACCGAGAAACATTTCCTTATTCCTCTAAGGATAATTTCGACCGCTATCTGGTGATCCAGTCCTAGATCACCTTTGTACCCTCTTGACAGACATGTGGCAAGGCACACATCAGGTGTAGTACTCAGCATGGCATACCGTATAGAGCCTATGACAAGAGCATAGGGGACGACCTTCGTCCTTCTTCTTTCTTCTGCCGTGGTCAAGCTTTGAGTCTTACTCAACTTCACACCTTACAACTCAGGTAAGAACCCCTTCTTTGACTGATCTATTTTGAAATCCTTCAAAAACATGTCAAGGTGTGCGTTCTTTGAAAGTATCATCAAGCATTTTGATCTATCTCTATAGATCTTGATGCCCACTATGTAAGCAGCTTTATCCAGGTCTTCCTTTGAAAAACACTCTTCAAACAACCGTTTATGCTTTCCAGAAATTCTACATTATTTCGGATCAACAATATGTCATCCACATATACCTATCAGAAATGTTGTAGTGCTCCCACTCACTTTCTTGTAAATACAAGTTTCTAGCAAACATTGTATAAACCTAAAAGCTTTGATCACTCCATCAAAGCATATATTCTGACTCCGAGATGCTTGCTCTAGTCCATAGAAGGATCGCTAGAGCCAGCATACCTTTTAGCATCCTTAGGATCGACAAAAATTTGATTGTATCACATACAACTCTTTCTTACGAAAACTGGTAAGAAAACTTGTTTTTGACATCCATCTGTCAGATTTCATAATCGAAAAATGTAGCTAATGCTAACATGATTCCGACGGACTTATGCATCGCTATGGGTGAGAAATTCTCATCGTAGTCAACTCCTTGAACTTGTGAAAAAAAAACTCTTTGCCACAAGTCGAGCTTCATAGACGGTAACATTACCGTCCACGTCCGTCTTCTTCTTAAAGATCCATTTATCTCAATGGCTTGCCGATCATCGGGCAAGTCCACCAAAGTCCATACTTTGTTCTGATACATGGATCCTATCTCGGATTTCATGGCTTCTAACCATTTGTCGGAACACGGACCCACCATTGCTTCTCCATAGTTCGTAGGTTCATTGTTGTCCAACAACATGATATTTGAGACATGATTACCGTACCACTCAGGAGTAGTACATATCCTTGTCAACCTACGAGGTTCGATAGCAACTTGATCCGAAGCTTCATGATCACTATCATTAACTTCCTCTTCAACAGACGTAGGCACCACAGAAAACATCTTTCTGTGTTGCATCACTCTCTGGTTGAAACAAAGGTTCGACAACTTCATCAAGTTCTATCTTCCTCCCACTCAATTCTTTCGAGAGAAACTCCTTCTCGAGAAAGGACCCATTCTTAGCGACAAACAATTCGCCCTCGGATCTGAGATAGAAGGTATACCCAACTGTCACCTTTGGGTATTCTATGAAGATGTGTTTGTCCGCTTTTGGGTTCGAGCTTCTCCGGCTGAAGCCTTAAGCATCGCAGCCCCAAACATTAAGAAATGACAACTTTGGTTTCTTGTCAAACCAATGTTTATATGATGTCGTCTCAACGGACTTAGATGGTGTCCTATCTAAAGTGAATGCAGCTGTCTCTAATGCATAACCTCAAAATGAAAACGGTAGATTGGTAAGAGACATCATAGATCGCACCATATCTCATAGGGTTCGATTACGACGTTCGGACACACCATTACCTTGTGGTGTTCCAGGTGACTTCAATTGTGAAACAATTCCACAATGTCTTAAGTGATTGCCAAACTCATAACTCAGAAAATCCCCTTTTGATCAGATTGTAGGAACATGATCTTATTGTTATGATGATTCTTAATTTCACTCTGAAATCGCTTGAAATTTTCAAACGTTTCAGACTTGTGCTTCATTAAGTAGATATACCTATATCTACCCAAATCGTCAGTGAAGATGAGAAAATAGCGATATCCACCGCACGCTTCAATTCTCATTGGATCACACGCATCAGCATGTATGATTTCCAATAAGTCACTTGCCCGTTTCATTGTACCCGAAAACGGGGTCTTAGTCATCCTGCCCATGAGGCATGGCTCGCATGTGTCAAGCGATTCAAAATCAAGTGACTCCAAACATCCATCAACATGGAGTTTCGTCATGCATCTTACGCCAATATGACCTAAGTGGCAGTGCCACAAGAAAGTGGTACTATCATTATTAACTCTACATCTTTTGGCGTGAACATGTGTATTACTATGACCGAGATTCAATGAACCATTCACATAGGGTGCATGACCATGAAAGGTATTATTCATGTAAACAGAATAACCATTATTCTCTAACTTAAATGAATAACCGTATTGCAATGAACATGATCTAATCATATTCATGCTCAACGTAGACACCTGATAACATTTATCTAGGTTCAATACTAATCCCGAAGGCAGATGGAGCGTGCGATGGTGATCTCATCAACTTTGGAAACACTTCCAACACACATCGTCACCTCGCCCTTAGCCAGTCTCCGTTTAGTCCGTAGCTTTTGCTTCAAGTCACCAATAATAGCAACTGAACCGGTATCCAATACCCAGGTGCTACCAGGAGTACTAGTGAGGAACACATTAATAACACGTATATACTTTGAAGTTGCCAGCCTTCTTATCTACCATGCATTTGGGGTAATTCCGCTGCTAGTGACCGTTCCCCTTACAATAGAAGCACTTAGTCTCGGGTTTGGGTTCAACCTTGGGTTCCTTCACTGGAGCGGCAACTGGTTTGCCATCCATGAAGTTTCCCTTCTAGCCCTTGCCCTTCTTGAAACCAGTGGTCTTGTTAAACCATCAACACTTGATGCTCCTTCTTGATGTCTACCTTTTGCAGTCTTAAGCACCGCGAACAGCTCCGGGATCAACTCCATCCCTTGCATGTCATAGTTCATCACGAAGATCTAGTAGCTTAGTGATAGTGGCTAGAGAACTCTATCAATCACTATCTTATCTGGAAGTTTAACTCCCACTTGATTTAAGTGATTGTAGCACCCAGACATTCTGAGCACATGCCCACTAGCTGAGCTATTCTCCTCCATCTTGTTGGCAAAAGAACTTGTCAGAGGTCTCATACCTCTCAACACGGGCATGAGCCTGAAATCCCAATTTCAGCTCTTGGAACATCTCATATGTCTTATGACGTTCAAAACGTCATTGGAATCCCGATTCTAAGCCGTAAAGTATGGCGCACTAAACTATCAAGTAGTCATCAGGATGTGTCTGTCAGGTGTTCACAACATCCACACACGACGTTGTAGGGGTTTGCACATCGAGCGGTGCATCAAAGGCGTAAGCCTTTTGTGTAGCAGTGAGGACACTCCTCGGACTACGGACCTAGTCCACACCATTGCTTACAATATCTTTCAACTTAATCTTTCTCTAGGAACGTATTGAAACAGGGAGCTACAACGTGAGCTATTTATCTACAACATATTTGCAAAGACAATTTAGACTATGTTCATGATAATTGAGTTCATCTAATCAAATTATTTAACGAACTCCCACTCAGATATACATCCCTCTAGTCATCTAAGTGAAACATGATCCGAATCGACTAGGCCGTGTCCGATCATCACGTGAGACGGACTAGTCATCAACGGTGAACATCTCATGTTGATCGTATCTTCTATACGACTCATGTTTGACCTTTCGGTCTTCCGTGTTCCGAGGCCATGTATGTACATGCTAGGCTCGTCAAGTCAACCTAAGTGTTTCGCATGTGTCCCGAGGCCATGTATGTACATGCTAGGCTCGTCAACACCCGTTGTATTCGAACATTAGAATCTATCACACCCGATCATCATGTGGTGCTTCGAAACAACGAACCTTCGCAACGATGCACAGTTAGGGGGAACACTTTTCTTGAAATTTTAGTGAGGGATCATCTTATTTAAGCTACCGTCGTTCTAAGCAAATAAGATGTAAAACATGATAAACATCACATGGAATCAAATAGTGACATGATATGGCCAATATCATTTTGCTCCTTTTGATCTCCATCTTCGGGGCTCCATGATCATCGTTGTCACCGACATGACACCATGATCTCCATCATTGTGTCTTCTTGAAGTTGTCTCGTCATCTATTACTTCTACTACTATGTCTAACGCTCTAGCAATAAAGTAAAGTAATTACATGACGTTTATGTTGACAAGCAGGTCATAAATAAATCAAGACAACTCCTATGGCTCCTGCCGGTTGTCATACTCATCGACATGCAAGTCGTGATTCCTATTACAAGAACATGATCAATCTCATACATCACATATATCATTCATCACATCCTTTTGGCCATATCACATCACACGACATATGCTACAAAAACAAGTTAGACGTCCTCTAATTGTTGTTGCAAGTTTTTACGTGGCTGCTATAGGTTTCTAGCAAGAACGTTTCTTACCTATGCGAAACCACAACGTGATATGCCAATTTCTATTTACCCTTCATAAGGACCCTTTTCATCGAATCCGATCCGACTAAAGTGGGAGAGACAGACCCGCTAGCCACCTTATGCAACTAGTGTATGTCAGTCGGTGGAACCAGTCTCACGTAAGCGTACGTGTAAGGTCGGTCCGGGCCGCTTCATCCCACGATGCCGCCGAATCAAGATAGACTAGTAACGGCAAGTAAATTGACAATATCGATGCCCACAACTGCTTTGTGTTCTACTCGTGCATAGAAACTACGCATAGACCTGGCTCATGATGCCACTGTTGGGGATCGTAGCAGAAATTTAAAATTTTCTACGCATCACCAAGATCAATCTATGGAGTAATCTAGCAACGAGGGGAAGGAGAGTGCATCTACATACCCTTGTAGATCGCCAAGCGGAAACGTTCAAGTGAACGGGGTTGATGGAGTCGTACTCGTCGTGATCCAAATCACCGATGATCCTAGCGCCGAACGGAAGGCACCTCCACGTTCAACACACGTACGGAACGGAGACGTCTCCCACGCCTTGATCTAGCAAGGAGAAAGGAGAGGTTGAGGAAGAGAGTCCAACAGCAGCACGACGGCGTGGTGGTGATGGAGTGGCAGTTCTCCGGCAGGGCTTCGCCAAGCTCACGCGGAGGAGGAGAGGTATTGGAGGGGAGGGGCTACGCCAGGTTCAAGGATGTGGCCTCCCTCCCACCCCTCCACTATTTATAGGTGGGGATAGAGGGGGCCGGCCCCCCTAGATCCCATCTAGGGTTGGGGGCGGCGGCCAAGGAGGGGAGGAGTGCCTCCCAAGTCAAGTGGAGGCCCTCCCCCTTAGGGTTTCCCCTCTCCCATGCGCATGGGCCTTGGGGGGGGGGCTGGTGCCCTTGGCCCATTAAGGTTAGGGCGCCCCCTACAGCCCATGCTGCTGTATTGGACGTGGTGGAACATTTTGCAGACCTCCGGACCCCTCCGGAATCCTCCGGAAGCTTCCCGGTACAATACCGGAAAAAACCAAACTTTTCCCGGAACCCGAACAACAACTTTCCATATATAAATCTTTACCTCCGGACCATTCCGGAACTCCTCGTGACGTTCGGGATCTCATCCGGGACTCCGAACAACATTCGGTAATCACATACAAGTCTTCCTAATAACCCTAGCGTCATCGAACCTTAAGTGTGTAGACCCTACGGGTTCGGAAACCATGCAGACATGACTGAGACAATTCTCCGGCCAATAACCAACAGCGGGATCTGGATACCCATGTTGGCTCCCACATGTTCCACGATGATCTCATCAGATGAACCACGATGTCAAGGATTCAATCAATCCTGTATTCAATTCCCTTTGTCCAGCGGTATTGTACTTGCCCGAGATTCGATCGTCGGTATCCCGATACCTTGTTCAATCTCGTTACCGGCAAGTCTCTTTAGTCGTTCCGTAACACATCATCCTGTGATCAACTCCTTGGTCACATTGTGCACATTATGATGATGTCCTACCGAGTGGGCCTAGAGATACCTCTCCGTTACACGGAGTGACAAATCCCACTCTCGATTCGTGCCAACCCAACAAACACTTTCGGAGGTACCTGTAGTGAACCTTTATAGCCACCCAGTTACGTTGTGACATTTGGCACACCCAAAGCACTCCTACGGTATCTGGGAGTTGCACAATCTCATGGTCTAAGGAAATGATACTTGACATTAGAAAAGCTTTAGCAAACGAACTACACGATCTTGTGCTAGGCTTAGGATTGGGTCTTGTCCATCACATCATTCTCCTAATGATGTGATCCCGTTATCAACGACATCCAATGTCCATGGTCAGGAAACTGTAACCATCTATTGATCAATGAGATAGTCAACTAGAGGCTTACTAGGGACATGGTGTTGTTATGTATCCACACATATATCTGAGTTTCCTATCAATACAATTCTAGCATGGATAATAAACGATTATCATGAATAAGGAAATATAATAATAACCAATTTATTATTTCCTCTAGGGCATATTTCCAACAGAGGCTGCCATTGCCGCAGGGCCTGGCCAGCAGTGGGAGTAGTAGGGGGCGGTGAGGCCTCTGCGGCAGTACAGCCGGCCACGGGAGGCAGGAGCAGGCGGCACGATCGGCATTGCTTTGGGTGGCTGGAGCAAGAAGACCAGAGGTTGAAGAAGCACTTCGGCCGTTGAATGGACATCGCACGGTCACTGGAGCTAGAATCGTTCATATTGACTAAGTTGGCAAAGCCCTTCGTCTCCGTCAACTTAGTAGGCTCACATGTCAGCCTCTCACTATGCTGGGTCCCAGCTAGCAGGGGGAGCATTCATTTTTCTGTGCGTAATAAGGAGGCACTTCCTTGCGTGCGAAGATATAGCTGGTGGGTGCGACCTGTCAGTGGGGGGAACCTTTTTTTTCGTGAAATACATAGGCCCTTCCGGTGGGTCCCAGATGTCAGGTGGAGGAATCATTATTTTGCAAGTAATAAGGAGGCATTTCCTAGTGTGCGGCTGTGGACCCAGCTATCAGCCTCTCCACGTACAGTCCATGTCCGATGGATGTCGTTCGTTGACCACGTTGACCACGGAGCACCGAGAGCACCAGGGCGGTGGAAGACGTCGAGGCCTAGGAAGGGAATGACACGGAGCCGGGGAAGACTCGGCAGTGGTTGCCCATGCGGTGAGGAGTACGAGGGTTTACTAGTCCGGCTGCTGTCGTCGGAAAATAACAGAAGGTGTGGGTGAGTACAGGAATGGCCTGACCAACAATGGAGTAGGGTGGGGCGGTGCGGCCTGTGCGGCAGCACAGCCGGCCACGGGAGGCGGGAGCAGGCAGTCCCACCGGCGCTGGTTTGGGCGGCTAGAGCAAGAAGATCAGATATTGAAGAAGCAGCATGGCCATTGGATTAACATCCAACGGTCACTGCTGCTAGAATCGTTTGTCGACTAAGTTGACAAATTCTTTCGTACACGTCAACCAAGTGGACCCATAAGTCAGCCTCCAAATCTGTTCCAAACAACATATAGCCTGAAAATTCTAGCCAGATTTAAATTAATTTAAAACCTAAACATACCTTAATTAAATCCAATGAAATTTTACCCGCACAAAAACAATGAAATTTAAAATATCAAGATCCAAAAAAAGTATTTTGAAACTAATTGCATGTTTGCTGTATTTTTCATTTTACAACCCATTTAATATTACTTATAGCCCATTGTAAGTGCATCTAGTGCCACCCCTAGTTGGTTTTGGAGTATTGACGACAAACCTGGTTGAGGGACTAATGTGTTTGTGAGAATTGCAGGATAACACAGGTAGAAGTCCCTCATTGATTCGGTTTTCCTACCGGAGATGACCCCTAAGAATGTATGAAGACATTGAAGTCAAAGGTGGTATGTGAAGACATTCACATTGAAGACTATGACAAGAGAAGAAATCGCGTGAAGACTATGGAGCGCGAAGACTTAGTTGTTTCGTCGTTCTTTTTCTTCTTTGTTGAGTCATAGGGACCACCCTACAGTTAAGTGGGGTCCAAGTGAAACCAGTTAGAAAGACTGAAGTGATGCTTAACCAAAATCCTATGTCTTCGAGTGAAGACAATGAGAGCAAATCTTATCCAGAGCTGGATAAGTCAGCTTTGCTTGCAGCTCAAGTAAAGTTGCCATGTGTGTTTGAAATCTGACCGTTGGAACACATGTCAGTTCCTTAGTGACCCAGGGTCATTTCGGACAAATCAGGTCGGGTTGCCTAGTGGATATAAATAGCCCACCCCCTACACCATAAATTGGTTGGCTGCTCAGAGTTAGTGCACGGCTTTTGTCATTTGAGAGCAACCCACCTTGAAGCCTTTGAGAGAGAAATCCTTGCGAGGACAAAGCCCTAAACACCCAGAGCCAAAGAGTGTTAGGCATCACTGAAGTCTTCCTGTCTGTGTGATCTGAAGACTTATTACACTTGAGGATTGTGAATCCTCCAGCCGGTTAGGCGTCACGTTCTGAGCATCCAAGAGTCATTGTGGATCACCGGTGAACGAAGTCCGTGAAGGTTTGGAAGTCTACCTTGAAGACTTACCAGAGTAACTGGGCGAGGACTGGGTGTCCTTAGCTCAAGGGGAATAAGGTGAAGACGCGGTCTTCTAAGTTGAATCTGAGCCTCCCTAACCAGACCTACAGTTTTCACAGCAACTGGAACTGGTCCAACAAATCATTGTCTTCAACGACCCACTGGTTCTATCTTTCCCATCTCTTTATTTGCAGATTGGTCCTTGTGAAGTCATTGCCTGTTTGCATTATCTATTTGTCTTCACTGTGTGACTGCTAGTTCTGATTGGCTTCATACTATCTTCCATTCTGATCTATACTATCTAGCTGCTATTAGTCTTTGTGCTTTCATTTCATTGAATACTTGACTATGGCTTGCTTAGTGTAGTCTACCTTTCGCTACATGGTAATAGGTTTATTTCTATCGTTTGTCTTTGAAACTTCCATGTTTTGAAGACTTACATAAAAATCGCCTATTCACCCCCCTCTAGTCGATCACTAGCACTTTCAATTGGTATCAGAGCAAGGTACTCCCTTGTTCTGTGTGATTCGGTTTAACCACCTGGAGTTTTAGCTATGTCGACTGCAGGGATAATCAAAGTCTCCGCTGCGTGCCCAGTCTTCGATGGAACTGAATATCCCTACTGGAAGAATAAGATGTGCATGCATCTGGAAGCCATTGATGTCGACCTCTGGTATGTCGTCAAGAATGGCCTCCCCAAGGCTGGTGAAGGTGTCACCGCTGCTGATGTCAAGAAGTTCATTCAACTGGATTCCACTGCCCAGAACATCATCTGTGGTCATCTGACCAAAGGAAAGTATGGCTGTGTGAGTGCTCTGGAAACATCCAAGCTAGTCTGGGACTGGCTCTCCAAGGTCAACGAAGGCGTCTCAACCCAGAGAGATCAAAGAGTCAGTGTCCTTCGCAACCTCTTCAACCGCTTCAAGAGAAACAACAATGAGAATGTTCAGCTCATGTTTGATCGACTCACTGACATCACAAATGAGCTTCAAGCTATCGGCACTACTGAGATCACCAAACATGAAGTCGTCAAGACACTCCTGAGATCACTTGACAGCTCGTTTGACACCCTAGCCCTGATGATTCAAGAACGCCCTGACTTCAAGACACTCGATCCGTCTGACATACTTGAAAGGCTCAACACACATGAGTTTCAGCTTTCTGAGAAAAGAGACACCTATGGTCCCAACTATGGGCGAACTCGTGCTTTGAAGGCAAAAGCCATTTCCTCATATGAAGAAGAATCTGATTGCAGTTCTGATGATCCTGAAGACATTGGAAAGGAGCTTGCTATGCTTGTGAAGAAGTTCCAGAAATTCACCAAGAAGAAAGGCTTCAGAAAGTCCTCACGATCCAGCTCAAGAAATGATGAAGTTTCTACTCATGACTACAAGAAGAGAACATGCCACAAGTGTAAGAAACCTGGTCACTACATCTCTGAGTGTCCACAGTGGGACAATGAGAACAACAACAAGAAGAAGAGCAAGGAATATGATTCTGACGACAAGAAGAAGAAGAAATACTCAAAGTCTTCTTCCAAGTCTTCATCAAAGTCTTCATCACACAAGAAGAGCTCATCTGGCAAGGCTGTGCGTTTGTTGGCAAGGAAATGGATTCAGAGGAGGAGTCTGCTTCTGAGGAGGCGGAGGTGGAGTCTGAGGAGGAGTCGGATTCTGGCATTGCAAGTCTGGCTACAGCCTACGTTGCCAAGTCCATGTTCAACACTGAAGATAATGACTTCATCACCGACGCCGATGCTAATGACAAGGACAACTCCGCTCCCACCTACTGCTTCATGGCACGCGGTGCCAAGGTAAACTCATGCACTACTCACTATCAAACATCCAGTGAAGATGACTCTGATTGTGGTTCCAAACCCAGCTACAAAACACTTGCTAAAATTGCAACTGAACAACAGAAAGCTATGGAACATATTCAAAAACTGTTAGACAAAAGCGATGACCTGTTAGACGCTGAAATGACTCGATCTCAGTCCTTAATTGAAGACATAAAAAATCTTCATGTTAAGTATGAGGAACTTGAAAGTCATCATGAAACGCTCTCAACAACTCATGAAAAGCTTTCCTATGATTATCTTCAAAGGAAGCAAGATCTTGAGAAATTGAGAGCGGCTCATGAAGATCTTTAAAAGGAAAACGAGTCACTTCGCGCCAAACAGATCAGTTCCGCTCAGGAAGGATTTGAACCACCATGTCTTAAATGCATTGAGCATGACAACGCTACTTCTGTTGCTGGATGTTCTACTGCTGCTACTGTTGCAATATCTTCAACTATTGATGTGGTAACTATCCCCTCTGCTGAGGATGCCACTGCTATTGCTGATGAAAATTCTAGGTTGAAGACATTGCTTGAAACAGGGATGTACAAAAGTCTCAAAGGGCATCAGACACTATGTGATGTCCTCAAAAGGCATATCCTGAACCGAAACCCTAGGAAAGAGGGTGTTGGGTTCGAAAGGAAAATAAATGCTGATGGCTCTTACTGGAAACCTGAGCAGTACCCCAAAACCACATGGGTTGCTGCAAAGGAACCTTCAGTGGATCCATCCACCCTATCTGGCTTCACTTGTGCTAATCCCATTGTTATTGATGAATCCTTTGATGCAAACTATAAACTATTTAAGAATCAGAATGGTGAAGTGTTTGCCAGGTATATTGGTACTAACTGCAGGAATGGGCCACCTATGAAGAAAGTCTGGGTGCCGAAAAAGTGTCTGGAAAATCTTCCTGTGTATGTCGTCATGACACCACAAGTGAAGAAGACAAACCCCAGACCACGGGCTTCATATGGTCGAAAGGCCTCATACAGATAGAGGACTCACCTGAGTCGCACTAACGCAAATGTTTTGCAGGGAAACCATACTCAGGCCTATGAATATGAGCGCGTTTCATCAAACCGTCATGTTCATAAGACCAAGAACTACTCTGCTTATTCTTATGAGTACTATTGTCCACCTGCAAGACTATTTGCTAGGGCTCCAAAGCCAAAGTTCTCAGATGCTGCACTTAGACTCATTGCTTCGAAGCCACCCTTGAAGATGTGGGTGGCTAAGAAAGCTTAACTCTCTTTTGCGGGGAAGGGTCTCCAGCCGAAAATCAAATGCGTCTGAAGCTATTGCTGGGGACCTTAAGCATCTTGTAGGGCGCAAGATCAAATGCCCAAATGGTCTTATTATGTATTTTGTTCCTGAGTCGCTTGCTACTTTCCCTATCAGTCCTAACCTCGATCTAAGCTTTCATAATCCACTTGCTCGTCAAATGTTTATGCTTCACAATTCTCTTTGTGAAGCCTATCCCCCTAACTGCACTGTAGGGTATGACACCATCTGCTTCAGAATGGATTATTGATAGTGGATGTACTAATCACATGACTGGCAAGCGAAGTCTTCTCATGGACTCAACCTTACGTCCATCTGACAAGAGTCACATCACATTTGCTGATACTAGTAAAAGCAAGGTATTGGGTCTAGGTAGAGTTGCAATCTCAAGGGATCAACACATGGATAAAGTGATGCTTGTTGAATCGCTTGGTTTCAACTTAATGTCTGTCTCAATGCTTTGCGATTTAAACATGATTGTGATGTTTGGAAAATATCGTTGCCTTGTTCTAATGGAATCTGACAAGTCTCTAGTCTTTGAAGGGTATCGGAAAGATGATTTGTACATGGTAGATTTCTCAGCAGGACCACAGCTTGCCGTATGTCTTCTTGCAAAAGCTTCAGAATGCTGGCTCTGGCATCGGAGGCTAGGGCATGCTGGCATGAGGAACTTGCATACTCTTGCAAAGAAGAAGCACGTCATAGGCATCGAGGGCGTCAAGTTCAAGAAGGATCACTTATGCGGTGCCTGCGAAGCTGGAAAGATGACGAGGGCCAAGCATCCCTCGAAGACAATCATGACAACGACTCAACCCTTCGAACTGCTGCACATGGACCTCTTCGGTCCCACTCACTACTCAAGTCTTACTACTACTTCATGTCTCTATGGCTTCGTCATTGTTTATGATTATTCAAGATATACATGGGTGCATATAATCCTCTACAAGACTGAAGTGCATGATGTCTTCAGACGCTTCGCCAATCGAGCCATGAACAACTATGGCGTCAAGATCAAGCACATCAGAAGTGACAACGGCACTGAATTCAAGAACACCGGCCTCTACACTTATCTTGATACTTTGGGCATCACTCATGAGTTCTCAGCTCCGTACACGCCGCAGCAGAATGGCATTGTGGAACACAAGAATAGAACACTCATTGAGATGGCGCAGACGATGCTCGATGAATACAAGACTCCAAGAAAGTTCTGGCCTGAAGCCACTGATACTGCATGCCATGTCATCAACCGTGTTTATCTTCACAAGCTTTTGAACAAAACATCCTATGAGCTCCTCACTGGTAAGAAGCCAAATGTCAGTTACTTCATAGTATTTGGTGCCAGGTGCTGGATCAAGGATCCACATCACACTTCAAAATTTGCACCAAAAGCACATGAAGGTTTTATGCTTGGTTACGGAAAGGATTCGCACTCCTACAGAGTCTTCAACCTCTTTCACTATAAAGTGGTTGAAACTGTGGATGTGCGGTTCGATGAGACTAACGGCTCGCAAAGAGAGCACCTGCCAAATGTGCTAGATGAAGTTCCATCTAGTGAATCCATCAAGCTTATGGGAACTAGAGAAATCATACCGTCTGAAGCACAGCCCGAAGAGGAACTCGTCATCTCTGCACCTGATCAACCTGAAGACAATACTCAGCCTGAAGACAATCCTTCTAACGATGACAATGATCAGCAAGAGCAAAATCTTCATCCTATTCATCCTCATGTTGCAAATGAAGTACATATTGAGAAAATAATTGATAGCATCAACACACATGGTCCACTCACTCATTCAAGGGCAACACAACTAGCAAATTTCTGTGGGCACTTCGCATTCGTCTCAATATCTGAACCCAAGAAAGTTGATGAAGCCTTCATGGAACCTGAATGGATTCAAGCTATGCAAGAAGAGCTTCAACAGTTTGAGCTTAATAATGTATGGGAACTAGTCAAGCGTCCTGATCCTCGTAAGCACAACATCATAGGCACTAAATGGATATATCGCAACAAGCAAGATGAGCATGGACAAGTTGTCAGAAACAAGTCTCGTCTTGTTGCTCAAGGATACACTCAAGTTGAAGGAATTGACTTTGATGAAACATTTGCTCCTGTGGCTAGGCTTGAAGCTATACGCATACTGCTGGCCTATGCAAATCATCATAACATTCTTCTATGTCAAATGGATGTGAAGAGTGCCTTTCTCAATGGCAAGATTGAAGAATAAGTGTATGTTGCACAACCGCCTGGCTTTGAAGATCCAAAACATCCTGACATGGTTTACAAGCTCAACAAGGCATTGTATGGCCTCAAACAAGCCCCTCGTGCTTGGTATGACACACTCAAAGACTTCCTGAAGAGCAAAGGCTTCAAACCTGGTTCCCTGGATCCCACGCTCTTCATCAAGACATATGATGGTGAACTGTTTGTGTGCCAAATATATGTGGATGACATTATCTTCGGTTGCACTAATCAGAAATATAGTGATGAGTTTGGATACATGACGCAAGAGCAATATCAGATGTCCATGATGGTTGAGCTTAAGTTCTTCCTTGGTCTTCAAATACGACAGCAACGCAACGACATCTTCATATCTCAAGAGAAATACCTCAAGGATTGCCTGAAGAAGTTTGGAATGCAAGACTACAAAGGTTACACGACGCCAATGCCTACCAAGAGTCATCTAGATTCTGACGCCTGATACGTCCATTTTGCATCATGCTTTTATATCGATATTTATTGCATTATGGGCTGTTATTTCACATTATGTCACAATACTTATGGCTATTCTCTCTTATTTTATAAGGTTTACATAAGGAGGGAGAATGCCGGCAGCTGGAATTCTGGGTTGGAAAAGGAGCAAATATTAGAGACCTATTCTGCACAACTCCAAAAGTCCTGAAACTCCACGGAATACCTTATAATAAATAATGAAAAATCCTCGCCAAAGATGAAGACCAGGGGGCCCACACCCTGTCCACGAGGGTGGGGGGCGCCCCCTACCTCGTGGGCCCCCTGGTGGCTCTCCGATGACCATCTTCTGCTATATGAAGTCTTTCATCGAGAAAAAAAATGAGAAGCAACCTTTCGGGACAAAACTCTGCCGCCATGAGGCGGAACCTTGGCGGAACCAATCTAGGGCCCCGACAAAGCTGTTCTGCCGGGGAAACTTCTCTCCCGGAGGGGGAAATCATCGCCATCATCATCACCAACGCTCCTCTCATCGGGAGAGGGAAATCTCCATCAACATCTTCATCAGCACCATCTCATCTCAAAACCCTAGTTCATCTCTTGTATCCAATTCTTGTCTCCAAGTCTGGGATTGGTGCTAGTAGGTTGCTAGTAGTGTTAATTACTCCTTGTAGTTGATGCTAGTTCGTTTAATTGGTGGAAGATCATATGTTCAGATCCTTTATGTATATTATTACCCCTTTGATTATGAACATGAACATGATTTGTGAGTAGTTACGTTTGTTCCTGAGGACAAGGGAGAAGTCTTGCTATTAGTAGTCATGTGAATTTGGTATTCGTTCGATATTTTGATGAGATGTATGTTGTCTAGCCTCTAGTGGTGTTATGTGAACGTTGACTACATAACACTTCACCATTATTTGGGCCTAGAGGAAGGCATTGGGAAATAATAAGTAGATGATGGGTTGCTAGAGTGACAGAAGCTTAAACCCTAGTTTATGCGTTGCTTCGTAAGGGGCTAATTTGGATCCATATGTTTCATGCTATGGTTAGGTTTACCTTAATACTTTTGTTGTAGTTGCGGATGCTTGCAATAGAGGTTAATCATAAGTGGGATGCTTGTTCAAGTAAGAACAACACCCAAGGACCAGTCCACCCACATGTCAAATTATCAAAGTACCGAACGCGAATCATATGAACGTGATGAAAACTAGCTTGACGATATTCCCATGTGTCCTCGGGAGCGCTTTTCCTTATATAAGAGTTTGTCCAGGCTTATCCTTTGCTACAAAAAGGATTGGGCGACCTTGCTGCACTTTATTTACTTTTGTTACTTGTTGCTCATTACAAATTATCTTATCACAAAACTATCTGTTACCACTTATTTCAGTACTTGCAGAGAATACCTTGCTGAAAACCGCTTATCATTTCCTTCCGCTCCTCGTTGGGTTCGACACTCTTACTTATCGAAAGGACTACGATAGATCCCCTATACTTGTGGGTCATCAAGACTCTTTTCTGGCGCCGTTGCCGGGGAGTGAAGCGCCTTTGGTAGGTGGAATTTGGTAAGGAAAAATTTATATAGTGTGCTGAAATTTACTGTCACTTGTTACTATGGAAAGTAATCCTCTGAGGGGCTTGTGCGGGGGTATCTTCACCCCGACCAGTAGAGCAAAGAGTTGATCCTCAACCTACTGAACCTATTGAAAATGAAATTCCTTATGAGTATCCTTTGGGTATGATAGAAAAACTGCTAGCTAATCCTTTTACAGGAGATGGAACAAAGCATCCTGATGAACACCTAATATATGTGGATGAAGTTTGCGGATTATTTAAGCTTGCAGGTATACTCGACGATGTTGCTAAGAAGAAGATCTTCCCTTTATCTTTGAAGGGAGACGCATTGACATGGTATAGGCTATGTGATGATACGAGATCATGGAACTATAGAATATTGAAATTGGAATTTCATCAAAAGTATTACCCTATGCATCTTGTTCATCGTGACCGCAATTATACATATAATTTTTGGCCTCGCGAAGGAGAAAGCATCGCTCAAGATTGGGGGAGGCTTAAATCAATGTTATATTCATGCCCCAATCATGAGCTCCCAAGAGAAACAATTCTTCAAAAGTTTTATGCTCGGCTTTCTGAAAATAATCGCACCATGCTCGATACTTCTTGTGCTGGCTCTTTTATGATGAAGACCATTGGATTTAGATGGGATTTATTGGATAGAATTAAACGCAACTCTGAAGATTGGGATCTCGACGAAGGTAAGGAGTCAGGTATGACACTAAGTTTGATTGTGTTAAATCTTTTATGGATACCTATATTTTCCGTAAGTTTAGCACTAAATATGGACTTGATTTTGAGATAGTAGCTTCTTTCTGTGAATCTTTTGCTACTTATGTTGATCTCCCTAAGGAGAAGTGGTTTAAATATCATCCTCCCATAGAAGTAAAAGTAGCTGCACCTATTAAAGTTGAAGAAAAGACTGTCACTTATAATGATCCTATTGTTCCTACTTGTTATGTTGAGAAACCACCTTTCCCTATTAGAATAAAGGATCATGCTAAAGCTTCAACTGTGGTTTGTAAAAGCAATATTAAAACATATACACCTCCTGAGCAAGTTAAAGTTGAACCTAATATTGCTATTGTTAAAGATCTCTTGTCTGATAATATAGATGGGCATGTTATTTACTTCTATAATGAAACTGCTAGAATTTCTAAACCCCATGATACAGATAAACCTAGACCTATGGTAGGCATGCCTGTTATTTCTGTTAAAATAGGAGATCATTGTTATCATGGCTTATGTGATATGGGTGCTAGTGCTAGTGCAATACCTATTGACTTATACAAAGAAATTATGCATGACATTGCACCTATTAAGTTAGAAGAAATTGATGTCACTATTAAACTTGCTAATAGAGATACTATTTCACCAATGGGAATTGTTAGAGATGTTGAAGTCTTGTGTGGGAAAACTAAATATCCTATTGATTTTCTTGTTCTTGTTTCTCCACAAGATAGCTTTTGTCCCATTATATTTGGTAGACCCTTCTTGAATACTGTTAATGCTACCATAGATTGCACAAGGGATGTTGTTACTGTCGGCTTAGATGATATGACTCATGAGTTTAATTTCTCTAAATTTAGTAAACAACACCATGAAGAAGAATTGCCTAGTAAGGATGAAATTATTGGTCTTGCTTCTATTGCCGTACCTCCTAGTGATCCTTTAGAACAATATTTGCTAGACCATGAGAATGATATGTTTATGAATGAAAGAAGGGAAATAGATGAAATATTCTTTAAACAGGAACCTATTCTGAAACATAATTTGCCTGTTGAAATCCTAGGGGATCCCCCTCCACTTAAGGGTGATCCCGTGTTTGAGCTTAAACCATTGCCTGATAATCTTAAATATGCTTATCTTAATGAAAAGAAGATATATCCTGTTATTATTAGTGCTAACCTTTCAGAGCATGAAGAAGAAAGATTATTGAAAACTCTGAAGAAGCACCGTGCTACTATTGGATATACTCTTGATGATCTTAAGGGCATTAGTCCCACTCTATGTCAACATAAAATAAATTTGGAAGCAGATGCCAAACCAGTTTGTGATCCTCAACGATGTCTGAATCCTAAAATGAAAGAAGTGGTAAGAAAAGAAATACTAAAGCTTCTGGAGGCAGGTATAATTTATCCCGTTGCTGATAGTCAGTGGGTAAGTCCTGTTCATTGTGTCCCTAAGAAGGGAGGTATTACTATTGTTCCTAATGATAAAGATGAATTGATTCCACAGAGAATTATTACAGGTTATAGGATGGTAATTGATTTCCGCAAATTAAATAAGGCTACTAAGAAAGATCATTACCCCTTAACTTTTATCGATCAAATACTAGAAAGATTATGCAAACATACACATTACTGCTTTCTAGATGGTTATTCTGGTTTCTCTCAAATACCTGTGTCAGCTAAAGATCAATCAAAGACTATTTTTACATGCCCTTTTGGTACTTTTGCTTATAGACGTATGCCTTTTGGTTTATGTAATGCACCTGCTACCTTTCAAAGATGCATGATGGCTATATTCTCTGACTTTTTTGAAAAGATTTGTGAGGTTTTCATGGACGACTTTTCCGTCTATGGATCTTCTTTTGATGATTGCTTGAGCAATCTTGATCAAGTTTTGCAGATATATGAAGAAACTAATCTTTTCTTGAATTGGGAAAAGTGCCACTTTATGGTTAATGAAGGTATTGTCTTGGGGCATAAAGTTTCTGAAAGAGGTATTGAAGTTGATAAAGCCAAGGTTGATGCTATTGAAAAGATGCCGTGTCCCAAGGACATCAAAGATATAAGAAGTTTCCTTGGTCACGCCGGATTTTATAGGAGGTTCATTAAGGACTTCTCAAAAATTCCTCGGCCTCTGACTAATTTATTGCAAAAGGATATACCATTTGTCTTTGATGATGATTGTGTAGAAGCATTTGAAATACTTAAGAAAGCATTAGTCTCTGCACCTATTGTTCAGCCACCTGATTGGAATTTACCCTTTGAAATTATGTGTGATGCTAGCGATTATGCTGTAGGTGCTGTTCGAGGGCAAAGAGTTGATAAGAAATTAAATGTTATCCATTATGCTAGTAAGACTCTAGACAATGCTCAAAAAAATTATGCTACAACTGAAAAAGAACTTTTAGCAGTTGTATTTGCTTGTGATAAGTTCAGACCTTATATTGTTGATTCTAAAGTAACTATCCACACTGATCATGCTGCTATTAAATATCTTATGGAGAAGAAAGATGCTAAACATAGACTTATTAGATGGGTTCTCTTGCTATAAGAATTTGATTTGCATATTGTTGATAGAAGAGGAGTTGAGAACCCCGTTGCAGACAACTTATCTAGGTTAGAGAATGTTCTTGATGACCCACTACCTATTGATGATAGCTTTCCCGATGAACAATTAAATGTCATAAGTACTTCTCGTAGTACTCCTTGGTATGCTAATTATCCTAATTACATTGTTGCTAAATTCATACCACCTAGCTTCACATACCAACAAAAGAAAAAGTTCTTCTATGATTTGAGACATTACTTTTGGGATGACCCACATCTTTATAAAGAAGGAGTAGATGGTATTATTAGATGTTGTGTACCTGAGCATGAACAGGAACAGATCCTACGCAAGTGCCACTCCGAAACTTATGGAGGACACCACGCGGGAGATAGAACTGCACATAAGGTATTGCAATCCAGTTTTTATTGGCCTACTCTCTTCAAGGATGCCCGTAAGTTTGTCCTATCTTGTGATGAATGTCAAAGAATTGGTAATATTAGTAGACATCAAGAAATGCCTATGAATTATTCACTTGTTATTGAACCGTTTGATGTTTGGGGCTTTGATTATATGGGACCTTTTCCTGCCTCTAATGGATATACACATATTTTAGTTGATGTTGATTACGTTACTAAGTGGGTAGAAGCTATTCCAACTAGTGGTGCTGATCATAACACTTCTATTAAAATGCTTAAAGAAGTTATTTTTCCGAGGTTTGGAGTCCCTAGATATTTAATGACTGATGGTGGTTCACATTTTATTCATGGTGCTTTCCGTAAAATGCTTGCTAAATATGACGTCAATCATAGAATTGCATCTCCGTATCACCCACAGTCTAGTGGTCAAGTAGAATTGAGTAATAGAGAATTCAAATTAATTTGCAAAATACTGTCAATAGGTCTAGAAAGAATTGGTCCAAGAAACTTGATGATGCATTATGGGCCTATAGAACTGCATATACAAATCCTATGGGTATGTCTCCGTATAAAATGGTATATGGAAAAGCATGTCACTTACCTCTCGAACTAGAACATAAGGCATATTGGGCTATTAAAGAGATCAACTATGATTTCAAACTTGCCGGTGAAAAGAGGTTATTTGATATTAGTTCACTTGATGAATGGAGAACCCAAGCTTATGAAAATGCCAAGTTGTTTAAAGAAAAGGTTAAAAGATGGCATGACAAAAGGATACAAAAGCGTGAGTTTAATGTAGGTGATTATGTATTGCTATACAACTCTAGTTTAAGATTTTTTGCAGGAAAACTTCTCTCTAAATGGGAAGGCCCCTATGTTATTGAGGAGGTCTATCGTTCCGGTGCCATAAAAATCAACAACTTCGAAGGCACAAATCTGAAGGTGGTAAACGGTTAGAGAATTAAACACTATATATCAGGTAATCCCATAAATATTGAAACCAATATTATTGAAACCGTAACCCCGGAGGAATACATAAGGGACACTTTCCAGAATGTTTTGGACTCCGAAAAGGAATAGGTATGTGGTACGGTAAGTAAACCGACTCCAAAACAATTTTTAAGGCAATATTTCTCCATTTTGGAATATTTAGAAAAATAGAAAATTAAGTAGCAGTCCAGGAAGGACAAGAGGGCCCACGAGGGTGGAGGGCGCGCCCCCCTACCTCGTGAGCACCTCGTGTGCCTTCCGGACGCTGTTTTCCTGCACGATACGTATTTTGGTCGGTAAAAAATCACTATATATTCTCCCGAAGGTTTTGACTCCCGTATCACGCAATTATCCTCTGTTTTTGTTTCGAGCTGTCCCGCTGCAGATTAGATCAACATGTCTTCCCAAGATTCGGAAGGAGAAAGCTATGTGGATGATTACTTAGCTAATTCTAAGGTCTATGGAGATGTGGAGCACAATGGTTGGACCACGGAGGAAGAAGAGGACTATGAACCCAATGGGAAGGAGGAGACGAGCTCAGATGAAGATGAAGCCCCATTACCTCAACCTGGGGATATGCACGTGGAGTTCAAAAAGTCAAGTCTCCCTGATAGGGTAAAGAAACCAAAATTCGAGTTTATCCCTTTTTGTCTCTTGCAGGAAAATAAGCAGGACCTATGCAAAAAGATATTAACCCTGGAGAGGGAGATTGATGATCTAAGGGATCAAAATGCCGTCCTCAAGCATAAATTAAGGGAGAAGTCTATGCCATCAACTAAGTCAACAACACCTCCACCTTCTTCACCAACCAAGGAGATATAATCACATGGGTATGGGCACTCCCCTTGGCAACAACCAAGCTTGGGGGAGGTGCCCTGGTATCATATCACAATCACAACTCCTATCTTTAGCGTTTTCCTTAGTTCGATCCTATTAGTAGTATTTTGATCTAGTAGAATAAAGTTTATGGCATGATCTAGTTTTGAGTTTTGCCTTATGATCTCTCTATGTAATCGAGTCCGTGAGCTATATAATAAAGATTAGTGTTGAGTCAAGGGCTTGATTTTCTTGCTATGATCTTGGGTGAATAAAAGAAAAGAGAAAAAGAATAAGAAGAAACAAGAGATCATATTGATCTTATTGATAGTAATGACTTCACATAGAAAGAGTGTGACGATTAAAAGTTGTTGGGAGTTGGCAGACATAGCTTTGGTCATCGTTGCAAATAATAGGAAGTAATAAGGAAAGAGAGGTTTCACATATAAATATACTATTATTGACATCTTTTATGATTGGGAGCGCTCATCAAAATATGACATGCTAAAGAGTTGATGTTGGACAAGGAAGACAATGTAATGGGTTATGTTTTCTTATATCTGAGATATATGTTGTCATGGATCATCCAACATGTTGAGCTTGCCTTTCCCCCTCATGCTAGCCAAATTCTCAGCACCAAGTAGAGATACTACTTGTGCTTCCAAATACCCTTAAACCAGTTTTGCCTTGAGAGTCCACCATATCTACCTATGGATTGAGTAAGATCCTTCAAGTAAGTTGTCATCGGTGCAAAGCAATAAAAATTGCTCTAAATATGTATGATTAGTGTGGGAGAAATAAGCTTTATACGATATTGTGATGTGGAAGTAATAAAAGTGACGGACTGCATAATAAAGGTTCATATCACAAGGGGCAATATAAAGTGACGTTCTTTCACATTAAGATTTTGTGCATCCAACCATAAAAGTGCATGGCAACCTCTGCTTCCCTCTGCGAAGGGCCTATCTTTTATTATTATCTTCTACCTTATGCAAGTGTCAAGGTGATCTTCACCTCTCCCTTTTTCATTTTATCCTTTGGCAAACCCAGCATGTTGGAAAGAACCTGATATATATATATATATATAATTGGATGTAGAGGGGCATGAGTTATTATTGTTGACATTACCCTTGAGGTAAAAGGTTGTGGGGCGAAACTATAAGCCCCTATCTTTCTCTGTGTCCGATTAAAACTCCGTAACCACAAGTATTGCATGAGTGTTAGCAATTATGAAGGACTAGATGATAGTTGAGTATGTGGACTTGCTTTTTAGCTCTGACATAGACTCTTTCTGATGTTATGATAAATTGCAATTGCTTCAATGACTGAGGTTATAGTTTGTTGGTTCTCAATAAGGTTTCTGATTCACACTTTTGCATTGTGAATAGATCATCACTTGAACATAAATAATCATATGACAATATCTATATATGTTTCTGTTATGAGAATAATCATGATGCCTTCATGTCCGTATTTTATTTTTATCGATACCTCTACCTCTAAACATGGGGGCTTTCGCTTGAGGACAAGCGAGGTCTAAGCTTGGGGGAGTTGATACGTCCATTTTGCATCATGCTTTTATATCGATATTTATTGCATTATGGGCTGTTATTTCACATTATGTCACAATACTTATGGCTATTCTCTCTTATTTTATAAGGTTTACATAAGGAGGGAGAATGGCGGCAACTGGAATTCTGGGCTGGAAAAGGAGCAAATATAGGAGACCTATTCTGCACAACTCCAAAAGTCCTGAAACTCCACAAAATACCTTATAATAAATAATGAAAAATCCTCGCCAAAGATGAAGACCAGGGGCCCACACCCTGTCCACGAGGGCGGGGGGCGCCCCCCTAGGGAGCGCCCTGATGAAGCTATGTACCTAGGGTAGGGTCATGGATCTGTCCAACATACCCTCCCCAAGGACATCTCTACAAAGAATCAGAAGCAGTCGAAGAGAAACCATCATCCACTCGACCGTGAAGATGTACTCACTCGACCACCTTGAAGACACTCGACCACCAGAAGATGAGAAACCCTCCACTCTGCAACGGTCAGGACTTAAACCATAGCTTTATGGACATTTACAACACTTTACTGCGGTCGTTACCAGTAACGCTCCTCCTTCATGAACATTGAACCCTGTGTAACAGGGGGGAGCAGGGGTCCTGGCGCACTCTATATAAGCCACCCCCTCCTCTGGGACAAGGGTTCGCACTTTCTGTAATTCACACACATATATTCAGTCGACCGCCTTCGGGCTCCGAGACGTAGGGCTGTTACTTCCTCTGAGAAGGGCCTGAACTCGTAAAACTCGTGTGTACAACTCCTCCATAGCTAGGATCTTGCCTCTACATTCCTACCCCCTTATTCTACTGTCAGTCTTAGAACCACGATAGTTGGTGCCCACCGTGGGGCAGGTGTCTTAGCGACTTGTTGGAGAAGTTGCAATTTTTCCGATCCCCTTCATCATGGTTCCAGGTGGAGGTTTGGTTGAGGGCCGCGAGATTCGTCTCAACGCGCTCGTGTTTCTCGCCGACGACTCTGCTTGGCTTCAGGAGGCACCACTCGACGCCGACGCGCTCCCCGCCCGCGGGGCGACGCACTTTCGCGCGTGCGTCTGCGGCGTCCTCCCGCGGCAACCGTCGACCTAGTACCAGTCGACTCCAGCAGCTTTCCCCCTCCCTGCGACTCGTCGGAGCAAACGCTCCGGTCAATCGAGGCTTCAGCGGTGGGTGAAGCATGCGGTGGCCCGCCAGTCGGCCACCCCTCAAGTCTTGGCGATCAAGCCCGATGAAACTCTCTACGGCCTGTTCGATCTGTCGACTTGCTCCGTAGAGACCGCATCCGAGTGCGACAGCAGCGACCCGGCGACGGAAGTTTTGATGGTCAATGGACCACGCAGTCCTCCTGGCTTCAACCATGAAGACGGAGGCGACGAAAACGGTGACCCGTCGCGCATTCACGAGGAGTACCGCCCCGAACCCCTCTCCTCGCAGCAGAGGGAGGAACTTCGCCGCCGGAACATGGATGCATTGCATACTCCTATAGTTGGAGAAACCCCCGAGGCCCAGGCCTTGGAGCAGGCGCGCTTGGCCAACCTGGCTGAGCGCACTCGACTGGAGAACCTCCAGCACGCACTCGACGATCGCGCTCGGCAGCGCGCTCCTGAATCCAGTCGACGCCAACTTTTTCCTCCTCCGACTCAGGTATACCGAACCCCGATCCAGAATCTGGCAGCTGCTGCCTGGATAGCGGAGTCGATCCAACCCTCCCGGTCAGAAGCTGGTCGAGGTCTGGTGCAGATCTGAGCCTTGCTCCGGGCGGCGGGAGAGCAGAATACGGTTGTATCTCAGTCGTGGAATATGATCCACAGCAAATCCGTGGTTGCAGACATAGTTCAGTCGGCCCATAGACCAAGATCGCCTCCGAGGCGTGAGGGACGTGGGGATCGACGAGATCAGTATAGAAACCGAGAGCAGTATGATCACCGTCGAGTGCCCACGCCTCCCCCGAGGAGCGGGTCATACGTGCCTCGGCAGCATGAAGACAGACACCCTCACAGTGTTGGGCGAGGTATTCCAGTCGACCCCAGGGAGCCAGGCTTTGATGCGAGATCTATTCTCGTGTAGGGCTTGGTCGACAGAAACAGAGCTCACCGAGAGGGCCATGACAGAGATCCACAAACCAGCAACAGGGTGCATGTCTCTGGTCCAGAATGCTTCAGCAGAGCTATCAGAGCTGCGATGATTCCCCCCAACTTCAGGTTGGCGTCTGGAGTTAGTAAGTTCACTGGAGAGTCCAAGCCTGACACTTGGCTTGAAGACTACCGGGTGGCTGTCCAGATTGGTGGCGGCAATGATGAAGTGGCCATGAAACACCTTCCTCTGATGTTGGAGGGCTCGGCTAGTGCATGGCTGAATCATTTAGCGCCTGGCAACATCTATACTTGGGAAGATCTCTCCCGAGTGTTTGTCAGAACATTCGAGGGCACTTGCAAATGGCTGACAGGTTTGACAGAATTACAGTGTTGTGTTCAGAAGCCGAATGAAACTTTGAGGGATTATATCCAGAGATGGATCACCCTACACCACACGGTAGAAGATGTGTTGGATCATCAGGAAATTTGTGCCTTTAAGGAAGGCGTCAGGTATCGAGAGTTGAATATGAAGTTCGGCCGGACAGGAAATATGACTCTGGCTCGGATGATGGAAATTGCCACCAAGTATGCCAATGGTGAAGAAGAAGAGCGACTCCGGAGCGGCGAGCACAAAGCAGTCGCACACGAAGCCGGGGGAGGAAACTCCAGTCGGAAACAGAAGTGCAAGGCCGAGCCAGCTGCTCCGGGTGAAGCCTTGGCTGTGGTTCAAGGAAAGTTCAAGGGGAAGCCCAAAGGGCCGTGGAACCCCAAGAAAGTAAAATATCAAGATGGAAATGACGTGTTGGATCTGCCGTGCCATATCCACACCAAAAAAGATGAAGAAGGCAATTTCATTTACCCGAAGCACACCACTCGGCAGTGTTGGCTCCTAATCCAGCAGTTCCGAGAGAAACAACCCAAGGAAAAGGAGAAAGAAGCAGACAAAGCTGAGGATGAGGAAGAGGATGATGATGGTTATCCCCACGTGAATTCCACTCTGATGATTTTTGCTGGCGTTGAGAGCAAAACTCGATTGAAAGTCATCAATAGGGAAGTGAACATGGTCGCTCCGGTGACACCCAGTTACTTGAAGTGGTCACAGACTGCCATTACATTCGACCAGTCTGACCATCCAGCGCACATAGCCACCCCTGGGAGGCAAGCACTGGTGGTCGACCCAGTGGTCGAAGGCACTCAACCGACAAAGGTCCTGATGGACGGTGGCAGTGGCCTGAACATACTGTATGCAGAGACGTTGAAGGGAATGGGCATTCCGATGTCCAGACTTAGCGAAAGCCATATGAGTTTCCATGGGTTCATTCCGGGCAAGAAGGCTGCATCCCTCGGTCAGATTGCACTCAACGTGGTTTTCAGTGATTCCAAAAATTACCGCAAAGAAAAGTTGACGTTTGAAGTTGTTGATTTCCAGAGTGCTTATCATGCAATTCTGGGCAGGCCAGCTTATGCACGATTCATGGCTCGACCATGTTACGTGTACCTCCAATTGAAGATGCCTGCCCCTAGACGAGTGATCACTATCTCTGGTAATTGGAAGAAGGCAGAAGAGTGCTTCCAGAAGGGCTCAAAGATCACCGATGCCCAGATGGTCGTGGTAGAATTGCAAGAATATCAGAAAAATGCAGATCCGAGTGACTTGCTGGGAGCCAAGAAGCCAGCCACAAATTCAGCATTCCAGTCGTCTGGTGAAACGAAGTCGATTCACATTCACCCGACAGATCCCAATGCAGCTCCGACTCACATTTCAACTACACTCGACTCCAAATAGGAAGAAGCCCTCACCCAGTTCCTCTGTGAGAACTGGGACATCTTTGCATGGAAGCCTTCTGACATGCCGGGTGTTCCCAGGGAACTGGCTGAGCATCATTTGCGAGTCGACCCTAAGGTGAAACCAGTCAAAGAGCATCTTCGACGGTCCGCCGTCCAGAAAAGAAAGGCAATCGGTGAAGAGGTGGCTCGGCTTTTGGTAGCTGAGTTTATTCGAGAGATTTATCACTCCGAGTGGTTAGCCAACGTTGTCATGGTCCCAAAGAAAGACGACTCACTTTGCATGTGCATTGATTTCAAGCACATCAATCGGGCCTGCCCGAAAGATCACTTCCCTCTCCCTCGCATCGATCAGATAGTCGAATCGACAGCAGGGTGCGAGCGTTTGTCCTTTTTGGACGCCTACTCTGGGTACCACCAGATCCGTCTGTACGGACCGACGAAATAAAGACAGCTTTCATCACCCCGTTTGGGTGCTTCTGTTATGTCACAATTTTTGGAAATATGCCCTAGAGGCAATAATAAAATGATTATTATTATATTTCCTTATTCATGATAATTGTCTATTATTCATGCTATAATTGTGTTATCCAGAAATCATAATACATGTGTGAATACATAGACCATAACATGTCCCTAGTGAGCCTCTAGTTAACTAGCTCGTTGATCAACAGATAGTCATGGTTTCCTGACTATGGACATTGGATGTCATTGATAACGGGATCACATCATTAGAAGAATGATGTGATGGACAAGACCCAATCCTAAGCATAGCACAAGATCATGTAGTTCGTTTGCTAGAGCTTTTCCAATGTCAAGTATCATTTCCTTAGACCATGAGATCGTGTAACTCCCGGATGCCGTAGGAGTGCTTTGGGTGTACCAAACGTCACAACGTAACTGGGTGACTATAAAGGTATACTACAGGTATCCCCGAAAGTATCTGTTGGGTTGACACGGATCGAGACTGGAATTTGCCACTCCGTATGACGGAGAGGTATCTCTGGTCCCACTCGGTAATGCATCATCATAATGAGCTCAATGCGACCAAGTGTTTGGTCACGGGATCATGCATTAAGGTACGAGTAAAGTGACTTGCTGATAATGAGATTGAACGAGGTATTGGGATACCGACGATCGAATCTCGGGCAAGTAACGTACCGATTGACAAAGGGAATTGAATACAGGATTGATTGAATCCTCGACATCGTGGTTCATCCGATGAGATCATCGTGGAACATGTGGGAGCCGACATGGGTATCTAGATCCCGCTGTTGGTTATTGACCGGAGAGTCGTCTCGGTCATGTCTGCGTGTCTCCCGAACCCGTAGGGTCTACACACTTAAGGTTCGGTGACGCTAGGGTTGTAGAGATATTAGTATACGGTAACATGAAAGTTGTTCGGAGTCCCGGATGAGATCCGGACTTCACGAGGAGTTCTGGAATGGTCCGGAGGTGAAGATTTATATATAGGAAGTCCAGCTTTGGCCATCGGGAAAGTTTCGGGGGTAATTGGTATTGTACCAGGACCACCGGAAGGGTCCCGGGGGTCCACCGGGTGGGGCCACCTATCCCGGAGGGCCCCATGGGCTGAAGTGGGAGGGGAACCAGCCCCTGGTGGGCTGGTGCGCCCCCCATGGGCCTTCCCCTGCACCTAGGGTTGGAAACCCTAGGGGTGGGGGGCGCCCCACCTAACTTGGGGGGCAAGTTCCCCCCCTTGGCCGCCCCCCTTGGAGATGGGATCTCCTAGGGCCGGCGCCCCCCTAGGGGCCCTATATATAGTGGGGGGAGGGGAGGAAGGGCAGCCACACCCAAGTCCCTGGCGCCTCCCTCTCCCCTCGTAACACCTCTCCCTCTCGTTGGAGCTTGGCGAAGCCCTGCCGAGATCACCGCTGCTTCCACCACCACGCCGTCGTGCTGCTGGATCTCCATCAACCTCTCCTTCCCCTTGCTGGATCAAGAAAGAGGAGACATCTTCCCCAACCGTACGTGTGTTGAACGTGGAGGTGCTTTCCGTTCGGCGCTCGGTCATCGGTGATTTGGATCACGACGAGTACGACTCCATCAACCCCGTTCTCTTGAACGCTTCCGCTCGCGATCTACAAGGGTATGTAGATGCACTCCCCTCTCCCTCGTTGCTAGATGACTCCATAGGTTGATCTTGGTGATGCGTAGAAAATTTTAAAATTCTTCTACGTTCCCCAATAGTGGTATCAGAGCTAGGTCTATGCGTAGTTTCTATGCACGAGTAGAACACAAGATGTTGTGGGCGTCGATTTTGTCAATTTACTTGCCGTTACTAGTCTTATCTTGATTCGGTGGCATCATGGGATGAAGCAGCCCAGACCAACCTTACATGTACGCTTACGTGAGACAGGTTCCACCGACTGACATGCACTAGTTGCATAAGGTGGCTAGCGGGTGTTTGTCTCTCCCACTTTAGTCGGATCGGATTTAAAAAAAAGGGTCCTTATGAAGGGTAAATAGAAATTGGCATATCATGTTGTGGTTTTGGTGTAGGTAAGAAAAGTTCTTGCTAAGAAACCTATAGCAGCCACGTAAAATTTTTGCAACAACAATTAGAGGACGTCTAACTTGTTTTTGCAGCATGTGCCGTGTGATGTGATATGGCCAAAAGGATGTGATGAATGATATATGTGATGTATGAGATTGATCATGTTCTTGTAATAGGAATCATGACTTGCATGTCGATGAGTATGACAACCGGCAGGAGCCATAGGAGTTGTCTTAATTTATTTATGACCTGCATGTCAACATAAACGTCATGTAATTACTTTACTTTATTGCTAAACCGTTAGCCATAGTAGTAGAAGTAATAGATGACGAGACAACTTCATGAAGACATGATGATGGAGATCATGATGATGGAGATCATGGTGTCATGCCGGTGACGATGATGATCATGGCGCCCCGAAGATGGAGATCAAAAGGAGCAAAATGATATTGGCCATATCATGTCACTATTTGATTGCATGTGATGTTTATCATGTTTTACATCTTATTTGCTTAGAACGACGGTAGCTTAAATAAGATGATCCCTCACAACAATTTCAAGAAAGTGTTCTCCCTAACTGTGCACCGTTGTGAAGGTTCATTGTTTCGAAGCACCACGTGATGATCGGGTGTGATAGATTCTAACGTTCGAATACAACGGGTGTAAGCCAGATTTACACACGCAATACACTTAGGTTGACTTGACGAGCCTAGCATGTACAGACTTGGCCTTGGAACACGGAAGACCGAAAGGTCGAACATGAGTCGTATAGAAGATACGATCAACATGAAGATGTTCACCGATGATGACTAGTCCATCTCACGTGATCATTAGACACGACCTAGTTGACTCGGATCATGTATCACTTAGATGACTAGAGGGATGTCTGTCTGAGTGGGAGTTCATTAAATAATTTGATTAGATGAACTTAATTATCATGAACTTAGTCTAAAAACCTTTGCAAAATGTCTTGTAGATCAAATGGCCAACGCTCATGTCAACCTCAACTTCAACGCGTTCCTAGAGAAAACCAAGCTGAAATATGATGGCAGCAACTATACGGACTGGGTCCGGAACCTGAGGATCATCCTCATAGCTGCCAAGAAAGCATATGTCCTAGAAGCACTGCTAGGTGGAGCACCCATCCCAGAGAACCAAGATGTTATGAATGCTTGGTAGTCGCGTGCTGATGATTACTCCCTCGTTTAGTGTGGCATGCTTTACGGCTTAGAACCGGGGCTCCAAAAGTGTTTTGAGCAAAACGGAGCATATGAGATGTTCGAAGAGCTGAAAATGGTTTTCCAAGCTCATGCCCGGGTCGAGACATATGAAGTCTCTGACAAGTTCTACAGTTGTAAGATGGAGGAAAATAGTTCTGTCAGTGAGCACATACTGAAAATGTCTGGGTTGCACAACCGCTTGTCCCAGCTGGACATTAACCTCCCAGACGAGGCGGTCATTGACAGAATCCTTTAGTCACTCCCACCTAGCTACAAGAGCTTTGTGATGAACTACAATATGTAGGGGATGGTGAAAACTATTCCTGAAGTATTTCCAATGTTGAAATCAGTGGAGGTGGAAATCAAAAAGGAACATCAAGTGTTGATGGTCAGTAAAACCACTAGTTTCAAGAAAGGCAAGGGTAAGAAGAACTTCAAGAAGGACGGCAAGGGAGTTGCCGCGGCCGGTAAATCAGTTGTCGGGAAGAAGCCAAAGAATGGACCCAAACCTGAGACTGAGTGTTTTTATTGCAAGGGAAAGGGACACTGGAAGCGGAACTGCCCCAAATACTTAGCGGACAAGAAGGCCGACAACACTAAAGGTATATGTGATATACATGTAATTGATGTGTACCTTACCAGTACTCGTAGTAGCTCCTGGGTATTTGATACCGGTGCGGTTGCTCATATTTGTAACTCAAAACAGGAGCTGCGGAATAAGCGGAGACTGGCGAAGGACGAGGTGACGATGCGCGTTGGGAATGGTTCCAAGGTCGATGTGATCGCCGTCGGCATGCTACCTCTACATTTACCTACGGGATTAGTTTTAAACCTCAATAATTGTTATTTAGTGCCAGCTTTGAGCATGAACATTGTATCTGTATCTCGTTTAATACGAGATGGCTACTCATTTAAATCCGAGAATAATGGTTGTTCTATTTATATGAGAGATATGTTTTATGGTCATGCCCCGCTGGTCAATGGTTTATTCTTAATGAATCTCGAACGTGATGTTACACATATTCATAGTGTGAATACCAAAAGATGTAATACTGATAATGATAGTCCCACATATCTGTGGCACTGCCGCCTTGGTCACATCGGTGTCAAACGCATGAAGAAGCTCCATATAGATGGACTTTTGGAGTCTCTTGATTTCAAATCATTTGGCACGTGCGAACCATGCCTCATGTGTAAAATGACCAAGACTTCATTCTCCGGAACAATGGATCAAGCAACCAACTTATTGGAAATTATACATACTAATGTGTGCGGTCCAATGAGTGTTGAGGCTCGCGGTGGCTATCATTATGTTCTCACTCACACTGATGACTTAAGTAGATATGGGGTATGTCTATTTGATGAAACACAAGTCTGAGACCTTTCAAAAGTTCAAGGAATTTCAGAATGAGGTAAAGAATCAACGTGACCGAAAGATAAAATTCTTATGATCAGATCGTGGGGGAGAATATTTAAGTCATGAATTTGGTACGCACTTAAGGAAATGTGGAATCGTTTCACAACTCACGCCGCCTAGAACACCTCAGTGTAACGGTGTGTCCGAACATCGTAATCGCACTCTATTGGATATGGTGCGATCTATGATGTCACTCACTGATTTACCGCTATCATTTTGGGGATACGCTCTAGAGGCAGCTACATTCACTTTAAATAGGGCACTGTCTAAATCCGTTGAGACGACACCGTATGAATTATGGTTTGGGAAGAAACCTAAGCTGTCATTTCTGAAAGTTTGGGGATGCGATGCTTATGTCAAGAAACTTCAACCTGAAAAGCTCGAACCCAAGTCGGAAAAATGCGTCTTCATAGGATACCCTAAGGAAACCATTGGGTATACCTTCTACCTCAGATCCGAAGGCAAGATCTTTGTTGCCAAGAACGGGTCCTTTCTGGAGAAAGAGTTTCTCTCGAGAGAAGTAAGTGGGAGGAAAGTAGAACTCGATGAAGTACTGCCTCTTGAACAGGAAAGTAGCACAGCTCAGGAAGATATTCCTGTGGTGCCTGCACCAACTAGAGAGGAATTTAATGATGATGATCAAGGTACTTCGGATCAAGTTGCTACTGAACTTCGAAGGTCCACAAGGACATGTTCCACACCAGAATGGTATGGCAACCCTATCCTGGAAATCATGTTGTTAGACAACGGTGAACCTTCGAGCTATGAAGAAGCAATGGCGGGCCCAGATTCCAACAAATGGCTTGAAGCCATGCAATCCGAGATAGGATCCATGTATGAAAACAAAGTATGGACTTTGACAGACTTGCCCGATGATCGGCGAGTGATAGAGAATAAATGGATCTTTAAGAAGAAGACGGACGCAGATGGTAATGTTACCATCTATAAGGCTCGACTTGTCACTAAGGGTTATCGACAAGTTCAAGGGGTTGACTACGATGAGACCTTCTCACCCGTAGCGAAGCTGAAGTCCGTCCGAATCATGTTAGAAATTGCTGCATACTATGATTATGAGGTATAGCAAATGGACGTCAAAACGGAATTCCTTAACGGCTTTCTTAAGGAAGAATTGTATATGATGTGGCCGGATGGTTTTGTCGATCCTAAGAATGCTAACAAGGTATGCAAGCTCCAGCGCTCCATCTATGGGCTGGTGCAAGTATCTCGGAGTTGGAACATCCACTTTAATGAAATGATCAAATCATTTGGGTTTATGCAGACTTATGGAGAAGCCTGCGTTTACAAGAAAGTGAGTGGGAGCTCTGTAGAATTTCTCATATTATATGTGGATGACATACTTTTGATGGGAAATGATATAGAACTTTTGGACAATATTAAGGCCTACTTGAATAAGTGTTTTTCAATGAAGGACCTTGGAGAAGCTGCTTACATATTAGGCATCAAAATCTATAGAGATAGATCGAGATGCCTCATAGGTCTTTCACAAAGCACATACCTTGATAAGATATTGAAGAAGTTCAATATGGATCAGTCCAAGAAGGGGTTCTTGCCTGTGTTGCAAGGTGTGAAATTGAGCTCAGCTCAATGTCCGACCACGGCAGAAGATAGAGAAAAGATGAGTGTCGTCCCCTATGCCTCAGCCATAGGGTCTATAATGTATGCCATGCTATGTACTAGACCTGATGTAAACCTTGCCGTGAGTTTGGTAGGAAGGTACCAAAGTAATCTTGGCATGGAACACTGGACAGCGGTCAAGAACATCCTGAAGTACCTGAAAAGGACTAAGGATATGTGAGGGAGTCCTGGATTAGGGGGTGTTCGGATAGCCGAATTATACCTTCAGCCGGACTCCTGGACTATGAAGATACAAGATTGAAGACTCCGTCCCGTGTCCGAAAGGGATTTTCCTTGGCGTGGAAGGCAAGCTTGGCGATACGGATGTTCAGATCTCCTACCATTGTAACCGACTCTATGTAACCCTAACCCTATCCGGTGTCTATATAAACCGGGAGGTTTTAGTCCGTAGGACAACATACACATCTACAATCACACCATAGGCTAGCTTCTAGGGTTTAGCCTCTCCGATCTCGTGGTAGATCAACTCTTGTACTACCCATATCATCAATATTAATCAAGCAGGACGTATGGTTTTACCTCCATCGAGAGGGCCCGAACCTGGGTAAAACTTCGTGTCCCCTGCCTCCTGTTACCATCCGGCCTAGACGCATAGTTCAGGACCCCCTACCCGAGATCCGCCGGTTTTGACACCGACATTGGTGCTTTCATTGAGAGCTCCTACGATCATCAATGGCGATGCAGTCCAGGGTGAGACCTTCCTCCCAGATAGATCTTCGTCTTTGGCGGCTTCGCACTGTGGGCCGATTCACTCGGCCATCTAGAGCAGATCGAAAGCTACGCCCCTGGCCGTCAGGTCAGATTCGGAAGTTTAAACTATACGGCCGACATCCGCGGGGACCTGATCTTTGACGGATTCGAACCACTGCCGAGCGCGCCGCTCTGTCACGACGAGCATGATCTAGCTCTGCCGCCGAACAGTGCCCTGGAGGCCGCACCCGCATCGGCTCCGACCCTTAGTTCGGAGCCGACCGCCCCGATCGAGGATGGGCGGTTGGACGCCACCTTGGGGGCTGCGATCCCAACGGCGGTTGAGCCAAACACCAGCCCCGTACTCATCAAGACTCGTGACTCCATGGAGCCAGATTCTTCTCCGGACTCCGAACTCTCCGCGCCCCTGCCGAGCGAATCCGATTGGGCGCCGATCATGGAGTTCACGGCCGCGGACGTCTTTCAGCACTCGCCTTTCGGCGATATCCTGAAGTCACTGAAGTCTCTCTCTTTATCAGGAGAACCTTGGCCGGACTACGGTCAGCAAGGTTGGGATTCGGACGATGAAGAAATTCAAAACCCTCCCACCACCCACTTGGTAGCCACTGTCGATGATTTAACCGACATGCTCGACTTCAACTCCGACGACATTAACGGTATGGACGCCGATGAAGGGGACGATGAAGAATCAGCGCCTATCGAGCCCTGGAACGCCACCTCGTCACATGACGTATACATGGTGGACGCACCCAAAGATGACGGTGCGGAGCGGAAGAATGCACCGAAGGATTGTTCCCTCGGAAAGCAGTCAAAGCGGCGATGCAAGCGCCGCCCCAAATCCCGCCTCGACAGAAATAGCGATCACACTGATACAACGCTGAAGTAGGGCGAACCACTGCCAGACAATGGCAATCCGGATAATCAAACCTAACAAACAAATCCTATCAATGATAATGGTCCGGACGACATAACGCCGGACAGGCACTCGGAGCAGCAGAATGCCCGTAAAAGGCTCGTTCCCACCGCAAAGAGCCTCAAAAAGCAGAAGCGGAGGATCAAGGCTGCGCAAAACACGCTCCAATTCAGATGGAGCAAAATACTCAACACTGTAGCAAGGTACGGCGACAATCGCCCCTCCAAGAGCTACCCAAAGCGGAAGCTGCTACCCGAATTTGATGAGGAGGCCTCAGACCCCCCACAACCAAATATCAAAGCAGCCACCTGGTCGGATAGACGACCCCTCTACCACCACAAAACATCATTCAATGCCGCTCACAATGCAACACGCAACCCATGCGAGGGCCCGCACCCAAAGGACGGTGCAACAAGATCCATCTATGGACCACGCAAGCGCGCCCCAGCATACAATGCAACACAACAAACATCCGAACAATGCGGCACACCCAGCTACAGGGGTGCCGCACACCCCCTATGTTTCACCGATGAGGTGCTGGACCATGAATTTCCAGAGGGATTCAAGCCCGTAAACATAGAGGCATACGATGGAACAACAGACCCTGGGGTCTGGATTGAGGACTATATCCTTCATATACATATGGCTAGAGGGGATGATCTCCATTTCATCAAGTACTTACCTCTCAAACTCAAAGGGCCAGCTCGTCACTGGCTCAAAGGCCTCCCCGAAAGCTCCATTGGAAGTTGGGAAGAGCTCAAAGACGCCTTTCGGGCAAACTTTCATGGGACTTATGTCCGACCTCCGGATGCGGACGACCTGAGTCACATAACTCAACAGCCCAGAGAGTCAGCCCGAAAGCTTTGGAATAGGTTTCTTACTAAAAAGAACCAGATTGTCGACTGGCCGGACGCTGAAGCCTTAGCGGCTTTCAAGCACAGCGTCCGCGACGAATGGCTCGCCAGACACCTCGGCCAAAACAAACCGAGAACGATGGCCGCATTAACAAACCTCATGACCCACTTTTGCGTGGGTGAGGACAGCTGGCTAGCCAGATGCAGCACCAGCGACCCTAGTACATCTGAAGTTAGAGATGGAAACGGGAAATCACGACGCAACAGCAATCACAAACGCCGGAATAAAGAGGACAACACGAAGGGCACGGCAGTAAATGCCGGATTCAAAGTCCCTCGGCCAAACCAAAAGCCGCCTTCCAAAGGCACCAGGGATGAACTGTCCAGCCTCAACAAAATTCTGGACCAAGTATGTCAGATCCATAGTACCCCTAGCAAACCTGCTAATCATACCCACAGAGAATGTTGGGTCTTCAAGCAGTCCGGCAAGCTTAACTCCATACACAAGGGGGAGGATACACCAAGTGAAGACGAGGACGAACGTCCCAAACAAGACAAGGGGGAACAAAAGAAATTTCCACCCGAAGTCAAAACAGTAAATATGTTACACGTGATCAAGAGAAAAAACAATGCGGCACTCCCTGAAAAATTTACCCAAGTGCCTGCCACCGCGAAGTCCCGCCACTGGTCGTCTCAACCGATCACCTTCGAACGTCGTGATTACGCATCAAGTATCCGGCATGCAGGATGGGCTGCACTGGTATTAGACCCAGTAATTGGCGGATACCACTTCACACGAGTCTTGATGGATGGCGGCAGTAGCCTAAACCTAATATATCAGGATACAATCCGTGGGATGGGGTTAGACCAAACACAAATTCGCCATAGCAATACTACCTTTAAAGGAGTAACGCCAGGCCCAGGGGCTCGTTGTACGGGCTCCCTCCTACTACAAGTTATATTCGGCTCCCCCGATAACTTCCGTCGCGAGCATTTAACTTTCCACATTGCTCCGTTTAAAATTGGCTATCAAGCACTACTCGAACACGAAGCTTTCGCTCACTTTAATGCAATACCACACTACGCCTCCCTAACACTCAAGATGCCCGGTCCACGTGGCATCATTTCAGTGCACGAAAGTATCAAGCGATCTTTGCGTGCCGAAGAGAGTGAGGCTGCCTTGGCAGCCGCACACTAAAGGCGCCCAGACCAGCAAAAGCATCCAATAGGTCGTCAAGACCTCAGACACAACTAATCAAGTCCAGTGCCGCTACTCATATCGAATAAACGGTCACACCCCTATCTTTCAAAAGTACAAGGGGCTCAACACACGCAGATGAATGATCATCGTGCTACACCTGTCCAGGATACGGCACAACGGAGACACAGGCGCAGACGTGCAGCAGGGACCCGACCCAAGGATTCTTTTTAGATTAAGACCCTGCGTAAAACTTTTTTACTGTCTCTTGTTGATACATATCCATCGTTGGGAAGGATGCTGACGTCTTGGCATGTGGCCACGCCAGAACTATGCACGTACCTAGACACAAGGGGCTTCTTACAAAGGCCATTCTTCAGGCCCGGTTTATACCACAAAGACCGAATACCCTAGGGAGTGTTCGGCGTCGCGAGTTTGGCCCTATATGCATCAGCTCCGAATCGTTGTCTTTGGTTAAATGTTGGGTTTGCCCGGCTCCTATGTTTTGGTGCCTTATGTCCCGCTTTACCAGCTAAGGTAGCACCAGGAGAACTACTGCGATTGTGCCCTGGTTCATCCGGACGAGCACCTCAGTCGAGAAAGCCAAAAACTGACTGTCATGATCTAGCGTGAGACTGGTCAACCACTCGATGACCCATGGGAATGTTAGAATTTCTCCGCCTTAACGAAGGGCCGCTTTCCGGCCAGGCATATACGCACCCCGGGATCGGGAGAGTGCGGAGCCACCAGGGGCTATCTAGTAGCCCCACTGTCAAACTTCTATGGCTAAGTGAAAGTGTTAAAGCATTGTAGTTTGGTTGCCTCGCTCGCTCCGCTATCACCTCCTTAATAGTATCAAGACGTTGGGTTAAGTGTGAACGCGTGTTTTTGCAAACACCTCCGCATTATATGCGTGGGGGTAGAAGCCGACGACTGCAATCTTTCAGGTTATATACATGTATACATAAACGGCCGCCCAGGAGGCATCACATTACTTTCAGGCAAAAGTATAAAAGTAGCCTCATAAAAAATCTAAAAAGCATTTCGCTTACAATGAGATTACATGTCATTCAAACATAATATTTTTTGAGCACTAGGTCTCTATCAAACGAGCACCCTCAAGAACTTCCTCAAAGTAGTGCTCAGCAGCCCTTCGACCTATGGCCGAATCCTGCGCCGCAACAGTGGTAGCATCAATCTCTGCCCAGTATGCTTTAGCACAGGCAAAGGCCATCCGTGCGCCTTCTATGCACGCCGACCTCTTCATCGCATTTATGCGCGGTACCACATCGAGGACCTACTGCACCAAGCTGAAATAGCTGCTCGGTTTTGACCTTCCCGACCATAGTTGATCCACAACAGACCTCATGGAGAGTCCGGACAACCTATTTAGTTCGGCCCATTCGGCTAATTGGTCCGCCAATGAAAGCGGACGCTCGGGAGAAAGGAATTGCTTCCAAAACAGCTGGTCTACTTCACGGTCCGTCCGACTCTGGAAGTACTTGGCCGCATCGGCAGCGCTCGCCGCCAGATCCATATACGCATCCTCCGAACTCCACAGCCAATCCAGAGGGGCATACCGTGGATCTCCGTACTTCCTCTGCAGCATAAAGGACTTCCCGGCTACAATATCCCCGGCTTCTCGCAGCTCCTCCTTCTTTGCCCTCATAGTAGAGCGGAGGTCTTTTCCCATTACAGCAGCCTTCTCAAGGTCTGATGCCTTCGCCTGGTTCTCCTTTTCAAGAGCCCGGCAACGGTCTACGGCGGCTTTTAATTCTACGGCCATATTGGCCATCTTCTTCCGGCTCTCACCATGTGCGGCCTTCTCGGCTCGCAACTCTTCGGCCACCTTCAAAGCAGCCGCATTACCCAATCTTGCTTGTTCCTTGGCTCGGGCAAGTTCCGCCCGCAAGGCTTCAATAGTGGCAGCTCCATCTGCAGTCATAACATGTTAAAAACACTGGCATCATACTCTTCCTATGTGGCGTTTACCAGACAAGGATACTTACCCTGCGCCTTGTCAAGCCTTCTGTTAACAAGATCGATGTCGGCATCCGCCGCATCCAACTGCCGTTCTAAACAGGCAAACTGGCTAGTCCGGCTGGCCACCGGAGTTTCCATCTCCTGCACATAAAGGCAGTATGGTTATTACCTGGGAGTACGATCCTCCGTTCGTCATCGTTTCCGACGACAAACAGAGTCTCAGGGGCTACTATCTACACAGGGCACACCTAACATGTGCAGGACTATTACACATTCCTTTTTACGTACCTCAAAGCCTGTTAGTAGACTCATAAAAGCTTCATGCAATCTGCTTTCGACGGACGATATCCTCTCCATGACCATATTCATCAGGACATGGTGATCATCTGAGATGGCTGCTCACCCCACCAACTCCCTCAGAATGTCCGATCGCACACTAGACGACGCTGGACTCTTTTGTCTACTCTCTTCGGGAGCCGGACACTGGGAGCCTCGGGGATCAATTGGATCACCTTCTGCCCTCTCCGCACTCGAAGAGGCCCTCCGCGACGACACTTCAGGGCCACCCGCTTCTGGAGCGGAGGAGTCCAGAGGAGGCGTCTCGCTCTCCATCATCTCTGGAAGAAGATCCCCCGAAGATGAGCTCATTTGAGAGGGGCTAAGGCCCGAACTGCACAAATATATGCGGTGGTTATTTTCTTAGAAGAAAAGGATGGCATATCTGTACTATTAAAGTTTTCAGGTCACTTACGACTCCCGGGAGAATTGATCCCCCTGCGGACTTTGTGCGGCAGCAGCGCCCCCCAAGGTAGGGCCCCCGGTGGAAGATTTCTTCTCCCGTTTGGGAGCTTCGACTTCCGAATTCTCGAGCGCAGTCCTTTTACTCTTCCGGTCATCTTCCTTCACAGAGACGCTCTCTCCCTCGGTTAGAATGGGCAGCGTTGGGGGCCCGTGTCCGCCCGCGTTACCCTCCACAGTATCTTCCTTCAAGGGATCCGGGCAGGGTGCGGTCAGGAGCATCTTTTCCAATACCAGATTCTCCAAACCCTCAGGGAGGGGGGCCGAACACCGAATCAACTTCGCCTTTGTTAGCCACTCCTAGTCGAAAAACCAAACTCTCAGAAATAACTTCATAACGAAGGAAAGATAATATGTTCGGCTAGAAAATTCCTTACCTGTTCGGTGGCGCGGTTACTGCTCAGGCCCACGTCCTCGGTGATTTCCGGACACTCTACTTGAGGTCCGAAGAATGACTTATACATATCCTCGTGCGGCAGGCCGAGAAAATTTTGAATGGCACGCGGACCCTCGGGATTGAACTCCCACAAGCGAAGGGGCCGACGTTTGCAAGGCTGGATTTGATGAACCAGCATAACTTGTATTACCGCAACCATACTGAGATCGTCATTGAAGAGATCTCGAATGCGGCTCTGCAGTAAAGGCACGTCCTTGGCTGGACCCCAGCTTAGTCCTCTGCTGATCCATGACATCAGTCGTGGTGGAGGGCCCGAGCAAAAAACGGGGGCGGCCGCCCACTTGGCGCTTCTAGGAGTCGTGATGTAGAACCACTCCTGTTGCCACAATACAGACACCTCTGGGATGGAACCTTTGGGCCATGGAGCTCCCATCATCTTGCGTATTGAGGCGCCTCCACACTCTGCATGTTGCCCTTTGATCACCGTTGGCTTTACTTCAAAGGTCTTGAGCCATAAGCCAAAGTGGGGGGTAACCCGGAGGAAGGCCTCGCATACGACAACAAAGGTCGTGATATGCAAGAAGGAGTCCGGAGCTAGATCATGGAAATTTAGCCCGTAATAAGACATCAAGCCCCTGACGAAAGGATCTAGAGAAAAACCTAGACCTCGGAGGAAGTGGGAGACAAACACGACGCTCTCGTTGGGTTTGGGAGAAGGGACGGCCTGCCCCCGGGGAGGCAGCCGATGCGACATTTCGGCGGTCAGATACTTGGCCTCCCTCAACTTTTTGATGTCTTCTTCCGTGATGGAGGAGGGCATCCATCGGCCTTGAAGGCTGGATCCAGACATGACTGAAAGTTCGGAGCACCTGACTTGAGCTTTGGGCGTTTGAGCTTGAGGCGGGGGAAGGATTCGATTAAGCACGGGAGGGAAAAGGTAAAATCTTTGCCCCTTTATAAAGAGGGTGGATGTCAAGCGTCCTCCCCGTGTCCGTTTGGACTTTCCTATGATCTAGGAGTCCTAGAAGTGGTTGGGTTACCCACACCCGTATTGATGAGAATCCCGTAATAAGGGGACACGATCTCTGTTTTTACAAGACATTCCAAGGGAACCACCTCGCATACCACGCTGAGGTGGGTAATTAAACGACTTGGATAAAGGCTCGGTCGTGGTGTGTCGCACCACGGGATACGTCAGCAGATTAGATTTGTGTAAATATTATTCTCTCTATGGAAGTATGTGGAAACTTATTTTGCAGAGCCGGACACTATCTTTGTGTTTAAGATCTTCTATGAAGTACTTGGAGGAGGAACCCACCTTGCAATGCCGAAGACAATTTGCGCGCCGGACTCGTCGTCATTGAAGCCTGGTTCAGGGGCTACTGAGGGAGTCCTGGATTAGGGGGTGTTCGGATAGCCGAATTATACCTTCAGCCGGACTCCTGGACTATGAAGATACAAGATTGAAGACTCCGTCCCGTGTCCGGAAGGGATTTTCCTTGGCGTGGAAGGCAAGCTTGGCGATACGGATGTTCAGATCTCCTACCATTGTAACCGACTCTATGTAACCCTAACCCTATCCGGTGTCTATATAAATCGGGAGGTTTTAGTCCGTAGGACAACATACACATCTACAATCACACCATAGGCTAGCTTCTAGGGTTTAGCCTCTCTGATCTCGTGGTAGATCAACTCTTGTACTACCCATATCATCAATATTAATCAAGTAGGACGTAGGGTTTTACCTCCATCGAGAGGGCCCGAACCTGGGTAAAACTTCGTGTCCCCTGCCTCCTGTTACCATTCGGCCTAGACGCACAGTTCGGGACCCCCTACCCGAGATCCGCCGGTTTTGACACCGACAATATGTTTCTCGTATATGGAGGTGACGAGGAGCTCGTCATAAAGGGTTACATCGACGCTTGCTTCGACACAGATCTGGATGACTCTAAGTCACAAACCGGATACGTGTATATTTTGAATGGTGGGGCAGTAAACTGGTGCAGTTGGAAGAAAACCGTCGTGGCGGGATCTACATGTGAAGCGGAGTACATGGCAGCCTCGGAGGCAGCGCATGAAGTAATCTGGATGAAGGAGTTCATCACCGACCTAGGAGTCATACCCAATGCATCGGGGCTGATCACTCTCTTCTGTGACAACACTGGAGCTATTGCCCTTGCCAAGGAGCCCAGGTTTCACAAGAAGTCCAGGCACATCAAGCGTCGCTTCAACTCCATTCATGAAAATGTTCAAGATGGAGACATAGATATTTGCAAAGTACATACGGATCTGAATGTCGCAGATCCGTTGACTAAACCTCTTCCGCGAGCAAAACATGATGAACACCAGGACTCTATGGGTGTTCGATTCATCACAATGTAACTAGATTATTGACTCTAGTGCAAGTGGGAGACTGTTGGAAATATGCCCTTGAGGCAATAATAAAATGATTATTATTATATTTCCTTATTCATGATAATTGTCTATTATTCATGCTATAATTGTGTTATCCGGAAATCATAATACGTGTGTGAATACATAGACCATAACATGTCCCTAGTGAGCCTCTAGTTAACTAGCTCGTTGATCAACAGATAGTCATGGTTTCCTGACTATGGACATTGGATGTCATTGATAACGGGATCACATCATTAGGAGAATGATGTGATGGACAAGACCCAATCCTAAGCATAGCACAAGATCGTGTAGTTCGTTTGCTAGAGCTTTTCCAATGTCAAGTATCATTTCCTTAGACCATGAGATCATGTAACTCCCGGATGCTGTAGGAGTGCTTTGGGTGTACCAAACGTCACAACATAACTGGGTGACTATAAAGGTATACTACAGGTATCCCCGAAAGTATCTGTTGGGTTGACACGGATCGAGACTGGAATTTGTCACTCCGTATGACAGAGAGGTATCTCTGGGCCCACTCGGTAATGCATCACCATAATGAGCTCAATGTGACCAAGTGTTTGGTCACGCGATCATGCATTACGGTACGAGTAAAGTGACTTGCCGATAACGAGATTGAACGAGGTATTGGGATACCGATGATCGAATCTCGGGCAAGTAACATACCGATTGACAAAGGGAATTGAATACAGGATTGATTGAATCCTCGACATCGTGGTTCATCTGATGAGATCATCGTGGAACATGTGGGAGCCGACATGGGTATCTAGATCCCGCTGTTGGTTATTGACCGGAGAGTCGTCTCAGTCATGTCTGCGTGTCTCTCGAACCCGCAGGGTCTACACACTTAAGGTTCGGTGACGCTAGGGTTGTAGAGATATTAGTATGCGGTAACCCGAAAGTTGTTCGGAGTCCCGGATGAGATCCCAGACGTCACGAGGAGTTCCAGAATGGTCCGGAGGTGAAGGTTTATATATAGGAAGTCCAGTTTCGGCCATCGGGAAAGTTTCGGGGGTAATCGGTATTATACCGGGACCACCGGAAGGGTCTCGGGGGTCCACCGGGTGGGGCCACCTATCCCGAAGGGCCCCATGGGCTGAAGTGGGAGGGGAACCAGCCCCTAGTGGGCTGGTGCGCCCCCCATGGGCCTTCCCCTGCGCCTAGGGTTGGAAACCCTAGGGGTGGGGGGCGCCCCACCTGACTTGGTGGGCAAGTCCCCCCCTTGGCCGCCGCCCCCCTTGGAGATGGGATCTCCTAGGGCTGCCCCCCCTTGGAGATGGGATCTCCTAGGGCTGGCG
>NC_041384.1:175414321-175439999 GCF_002162155.2 Triticum dicoccoides
GCACCCAAGTCCCTGACGCCTCCCTCTCCCCTCGTAACACCTCTCCCTCTCGTTGGAGCTTGGCGAAGCCCTGCCGAGATCACCGCTGCTTCCACCACCACGCCGTCGTGCTGCTGGATCTCCATAAACCTCTCCTTCCCCTTGCTGGATCAAGAAGGAGGAGACATCTTCCCCAACCGTATGTGTGTTGAACGCGGAGGTGCCGTCCGTTCGGCGCTTGGTCATCGGTGATTTGGATCACGACAAGTACGACTCCATCAACCCCATTCTCTTGAACGCTTCCGCTCGTGATCTACAAGGGTATGTAGATGCACTCCCCTCTCCCTCGTTGCTAGATGACTCCATAGATTGATCTTGGTGATGCATAGGAAATTTTAAAATTCTTCTATGTTCCCCAACAACAATGCCATTCGGTTTGAAGAACGCCGGAGCCACATTCATGCGGATGATTCAGAAGTGCATGCTCACTCAGATCAGTCGGAATGTGGAAGCATACATGGATGACATTGTTGTCAAGTCATGTAAAGGTTCCAACCTACTGACTGACCTTGCTGAAACCTTTGCCAACCTCAGAAGGTATGATATCAAGCTCAAGCCATCAAAGTGCATGTTTGGAGTTCCTGGCGGAAAGTTACTCGGTTTTCTTGTTTCCGAATGAGTAATCGATGCTAACCCAGAGAAAGTAGGCGCTATACTCCGAATGAAACGCCCCGTGCGTGTGCATGATGTCCAGAAGCTTACTAGTTGCTTGGCCGCCCTAAGTCGATTCATTTCTCGCCTTGGTGAAAAGGCGCTGCCTCTTTACTGACTGATGAAGAAATCAAACAAGTTCGAGTGGACCCCAGAAGCTGATGCAGCGTTTGTAGAACTAAAAGCCCTGCTTTCCACACAGCCGGTGCTTGCTGCTCCAATCAGCAAAGAGCCTCTACTGCTTTATATAGCAGCCACCGGACAAGTCATCAGTACAGTACTTACGGTCGAGCGGGAAGAAGAAGGAAAAGCTTATAAGGTTCAACGCCCAGTTTATTATATTTCTGAAGTCCCGACCCCGTCAAATAAGAGATATCCTCATTATCAGAAGCTTGTCTATGGGATTTACATGACCACGAAGAAGGTTGCACACTATTTCTTGGATCACTATGTTACAGTCGTCAACGACGCTCCATTGTCAGAGATTCTGCACAACAGAGATGCAACTGGTCGAGTGGCCAAATGGGCGATTGAACTCCTTCCCTTGGATATCAAGTTTGAGGCAAAGAAAGCTATCAAGTCCCAAGCAATAGCAGATTTCCTCGCCGAGTGGATCGAATAGCAACTGCCGACTCAAGTTCACTCTGAGCACTGGACCATGTTCTTTGACGGATCCAAGATGCTGAACGGTTCTGGTGCTGGAGTAGTTCTGGTATCCCCCTGAGGAGACAGGCTCAGATACGTCCTCCGGATTCACTTTGATTCCTCCAACAATGAAGCAGAATATGAAGCACTCCTGTATGGGTTGCGCATGGCCATCTCACTCGGCATCCGTCGCCTCATGGTCTATGGCAACTCAGATCTGGTAGTTAATCAAAGCATGAAGGAGTGGGACGTCAGAAGCCCAGCCATGACTGGTTACTATAACACGGTGAGAAAGCCTGAGGAGAAGTTTGAGGGGTTAGAACTCCACCACATACCCCGACTGAAAAAATCAAGCAACCGATGATTTGGCAAAGATAGGTTCCAAGAGAGAAGCCATTCCCAGCAATGTATTTTTGGAGCATATTCACTCGCCGACAGTTCAGGAAGATCCTTTTACTGAAGAAACCCCGCAACCTAAGAGCGCCACAGATCCGACTGAAGTCGAGGTCCCAGCCGTGGTCTACCTGATCATGGAGGTTCTGGCCATTACTCCTGACTGGACAGTGCCCTACATTGCGTACATCCTCAGGAAAGAACTCCCAAAGGATGAAGAAGAGGCTCGATAGATCGTCCGTCGATCCAAGGCCTTTATTGTGATAAGAGGGCAGCTATTCAGGGAAAGCGTGACGGGAGTCGGTCAGAAATGCATAACACCAGAAGAAGGTCGAATGATACTCAATGACATCCACTCGGGGACCTGTGGTCATCATGCGTCCTCTCGGGCCATCGTGGCTAAAGCATACCGAGCTGGATTCTATTGGCCACGAGTAAATGAAATGGCGAAAGATATAGTCGACAGATGTGAAGGCTGCCAGTTTTACTCTGACATGTCTCACAAGCCAGCGTCAGCCCTGAAGACCATCCCCGTCATCTGGCCCTTTGCTGTTTGGGGAGTGGATATGGTTGGACCACTGAGAACTGGCAGGAGAGGCTTCACTCATGTGCTCGTTGCAGTCGACAAGTTTACCAAATGGATCGAAGCTAAACCTATCAAGAACCTTGATGCTAGCACCGCTGTCAGTTTTATCAGAGAATTGACATTCAGATATGGAGTCCCACACATCATCATCACGGACAACGGATCGAACTTCGATTCCGATGATTTCAAAGCTTTCTGCGCCTCTCAGGGCACTCAAGTCGACTATGCTTCTGTCGCTCACCCGCAGTCGAACGGACAAGCAGAAAGAGCCAATGGCCTAATTCTCAAAGGACTGAAACCCCGACTGATGCGTGATCTCAAACACGCAGCAGGCGCTTGGGTTGATGAACTTCCGTCAGTTCTGTGGGGATTAAGGACAACTCCTAATCGGTCGACCGGACGAACTCCTTTCTTCTTAGTCTATGGAGCCAAAGCTGTTCTACCAAGTGACCTGCTCCACAATGCACCCTAAGTTGAGCTCTTCTCCGAAGAGGAAGCAGAGCAGGCCCGACAAGATTCAGTCGATCTCATAGAGGAGGAAAGAGAGATGGCCTTGATCCGCTCGACCATTTGTCAGCAAGACTTGCATCGATTCCACGCCAGAAATGTGAGGGGTCGAGCCTTTCAAGAAGGAGACCTGGTTCTTCAAGTGGATCAACAGAAACCACACAAGCTTGCCCCGACTTGGGAGGGCCCCTTCATCATCACCAAAGTTCTCCACAATGGAGCATACCATCTTTACAGTATTGAGCATCAGAAAGACGAGCCACGGGCTTGGAACGCGGAGCTGCTCCGCCCCTTTTATACTTAAGCACTCGTTCGAATAAAATGTAATAAGAAACACCTTTGTAATTTGTTAATCAAAGACAAGAGCTTATGGTCCTATCATTCGATTGTTGTGTTCTTATGTACTTTTAAAATCCACCAGTGGGTGGGCTTAGTCGCGAATCCGTTTTGCCTAAGTTCGAAAGAAAATCCTACCGAGTGGAGAGCAATCCTCCCACTCGGGGGCTTAGCTGCAGTCCAGTACTCGCCTAAGTTTGAAAAATCCTACTGAGTGGAGAGCAATCCCCCCACTCGGAGGCTTAGCTGCAGTCCATTACTCACCTAAGTTCTCCCACTAGGAGGCTTAGCTGCAGTCCAGTACTCGCCTAACTTTGAAAAATCCTACCGAGTGGAGAGCAATCCTCCCACTCGGGGGCTTAGCTGCAGTCCAGTACTCGCGTAAGTTCTCCCACTAGGAGGCTTAGCTACAGTCTAGTACTCACCTAAGTTTGAAAAATCCTACCGACTGGAGAGCAATCCTCCCACTCGGGGGCTTAGATGCACTCCAGTACTCGCCTAAGTTTGAAAAATCCTACCGAGTGGAGAGCAATCCTCCCACTCGGGGCCTTAGCTGCAGTCCAGTACTCGCCTAAGTTCTCCCACTAGGAGGCTTAGTTGCAGTCCAGTACTCGCCTAAGTTTGAAAAATCCTACCGAGTGGAGAGCAATCCTCCCACTCGGGGGCTTAGCTGCAGTCCAGTACTCGCCTAAGTTCTGCCACTAGGAGGCTTAGCTACAGTCTAGTACTCGCCTAAGTTTGAAAAATCCTACCGAGTGGAGAGCAACCCTCCCACTCGGAGGCTTAGCTACAGTCGAGCACTCGCCTAAGTTCTCCCACTAGGAGACTTAGCTGCAGTCCAGTACTCGCCTAAGTTTGAAAAAAATCCTACCGAGTGGAGAGCAACCCTCCCACTCGGAGGCTTAGCTGCAGTCCAGCACTCACCTAAGTTCTCCCACTAGGAGACTTAGCTATAGTCCAGTACTCGCCTAAGTTTGAAAAAATCCTACCGAGTGGAGAGCAACCCTCCCACTCGGGGGCTTAGCTGTAGTCCAGTGCTCGCCTAAAGTTCTCTCACTAGGAGACTTAGCTGTAGTCCAGTACTCGCCTAAGTTTGAAAAAATCCTACCGAGTGGAGAGCAGCCCTCCCACTCGGGGGTCTTAGCTGCAGTCCAGTACTCGCCTAAGTCCGAAACATATCCCTATCCGCAAGGACGACGAGGTGCAGGTCGACTGCAACCTTCTCCTTCGGAGCTACAACACAAGTACAACGTCCGATCCATCCCTATCCATAAGGACGACGAGGTGCAGGTCGACTGCAACCTCCTCCTTCGGAGATACGGCACAAGTACAACGTCCGCTCCATCCCTATCTGCAAGGACGATGAGGTGCAGGTCGACTGCAACCTTCTCCTTCGGAGCTACGACACAAGTACAATGTCTGCTCCATCCCTATCCGCAAGGGCGATGAGGTGCAGGTCGACTGCAACCTTCTCCTTCGGAGCTATGGCACAAGTACAACATCCGCTCCATCCCTATCCGCAAGGACGACGAAGCGCAGGTCAACTGGAGCCGCCACCTCAGAGCTGCGTCTCCAGTGCAAAGACTACGCCAAGCAGTGAGCAAAGTCCATTCGAAGGCAAAGGCAAGCACATTCGGAGATAAACCAAATTCAGATAAAACCTAAAAGTTCCAAGCAGCAAATCAAAAGTACTCAGGCATCAAGCCCGAAGGAGTTCAACGGTTACAGCAATCACTCGGCATTCCGAGCCAAATTTAAGGCAGATTCAAGTTTCATAAGTTTGTTCACTCGGCCGGAGGAGGGCTGGCGGCTCCACGAATGAGTCCAGGTCGATCCCATCAGCGATCCGAGTGGTGGCAGCAATGAAAGTCTCCGTGAAGGACTGGAAGTCATGCTTTTTGGTGTTAGCGACTTTGATCGCAGCCAGCTTGTCTTCACGAGCTTCCTTGCAATGGACTCGCACCAAGGACAACGCCATGTTAGCACCACACCGGGCGGAGGATTTCTTCCATTCTTGCACTCAGTCAGGGATCTCGTTTAGTCGAGTCATCAGGGATTCCAGGTCATTCTGAAGCGTCGCCCCCGGCCAAAGCGATGAGTCGATTCGGGAGACTACCTCCTTCAGGCGCGCGAGGTAGCTTGTGGCGCTGGCGATACGGGACTCCAGTCGGAGCACGTTCATTGCAGTTTCATCACAGACTAGAGAAGCGATAGTCCAGACCCGTCTCGACCCTTCCAGTTACCTCGTCGAAGTCTTGACAGAATTCTGCAGCAAAAATTAGTCAATCGACCGAGCAAGATCCGATCGCAAGCATCAACACAGTCGGATTAAAAGAAATACCTTCCAGCGTGAGATAAAGCTTCTTGGCAAGAGTCCTCAGATAAGCTTCCGTGTCATTCCTCTTGCGGATCGCAGACTCCAGCTTTTCATTTAGGAAGACCTTGTCCTTCTTCAGACTGGTCACTTCGCGGTTAGCTTCATTAAGACAAGATTCCAGTTTGGTCACCTCTCCTTCTAGCGTTCTGATTGAAGCAAGCTTCTGGTCTGCGACAGCAGTTTTATCTTGGGCTGCTTTTTGCGCGGCGGCGAGATCCGAGTCCTTCTTCTCCAGAGTCAACTTCATTTTCTCTACAAAAGAAGCAATTGAATCAAAGAAGAGATCAAAGAAATGTATTAAAAGTCAGTCGACAGTCAGTTACCTTCCATAACAGCGGCTTCGTCTTGAGCTTTCTTTAGATTCTGCTGGGCTAATTCCAAGTTGAGGTTGAGTTGCCTCTGCTTCTCCTCAAGTTCAGCAAACTTAGAAATAAGAGTGCAAGACTTCTGCAGAAGGAAAAAGATGGATCAGGCGATAAGATCAAAGGTTGTTTACTTCCGAGTGAATAAAACCTAAAGAAGTTCGCTTAGACCCCAGCCGACTGCACACAGTCGACTGCGGTCTCAGGGGCTACACCCAGCAGGTGCACTTGGCATGCCCCCGCTGACAAAAAAACTGCTCAGACCCCAGCCGATTGCCAGCAGTCGACTGCGGTCTCAGGAACTACACCCAGTGGGTGCACTTGGTGTGCCCCCACCGGTTCAGATCCCACTCGCCCAGACCGAGTGGAAGAACGAAACTACTCGACTGGTCCACCTGAGTCGAGCGTAAGGAGTAAAAAAGAAAGGAAAGAAGAACTCAGACCCCAGTCGACTGCTAGCAGTCGACCGCGGTCTCGGGGACTACACCCTGTGGGTGCACTTAGCGTGCCCCCACCGGTTCAGATCCCACTCGCCCAGACCGAGTGGAAGAACGAAACTACCAAAAACAACAAAACACCCAGTGGGTGCTCTAATTCGACGCAAACAACAGCAGACTGTGTAGAAGAAGATTTTTTCGAGTAACATTTCCTCACAGAGCAAAAACAGTCGGAAAGTCTATTCACCTAGACATTGGCCCGAAGGGCAGCACTGGCGTCGTAGGCAGCCTGGCTGTTCTCATGCACTGTCTTCACCCGCTCCATCATCATGTCAGCCTGTCGGATGGCTTCCGCAGCCGCTTCCGACTGGTTGTCCGGGACGGGATAGCTGGTGAAAAAGTGAGCAGACGACCCAGGTGCGGCGGCTTGGAGCTCCGTGGTGTGGAGTTGGACGACTGAAGGAATCACAGGCGCAGTCAGCAGTGTGGGGTGCTCACTCGACAAGGGCGCAACAAAGGTCACAGAGGCCCTACCCGTGTCTTCAGGTTGACGGACGGGAGGTGTCGTAGTGGGTTCTTGCCAAGACATCCTACCAGCTGCTACCTTCTTGCTCTTCCTGGGCTTAAGAGCCACATCTTCATCGTCATCTGGAAGATCGATGACGTTGGGTGGAGCTGCAAGGCAGATCATTCGACCCCAATTGAACCACTCGAACGCAATCGACCAAGGAATCAAGAACAAGATCGCAAGAGTTTATACCTGGGTTGGAGGTTACCGCATCTTCCATTTCCTTGTCCCGGTACTGGAAAGAAGAGGTTCCTGATGTAGCAGTACTGCAAATACCCGCATTCAATCGGTTACGTCCGGTTAATCGAGTCGACGAAAAAGACAAGTCAGATGGTTACGCAGAGATAGTAGGAACGGTCACTTTGATCCTGGGAAAAGCTTTTGGCAGTTTGGAGGAGGTGGCTTTCGGCGCTTTCGGCACTGGAGGCGGCACAACTTTGGACTGCTTTGGAGCCTTCTCAGTCGGCGTTGGGGAAGACGTCCTGGGACGCTTCGAAGACTGACCAATCGGCGCGGCCACCAAGTCCGGAGCGCTCACCGGGTCGTGAGCGTGTTTGGATCTCCTCTCCCTGCGAGGAGGCGAGTCGACTTCTTCGTCATCAGTCGATTCGTCTCTCTCCTCGTCCTCCTCGGCATCCGAATGCTCCTCGCCGCTCTCGCCCCCGCTCGCTTCTTCCTCGGCGTCTTGGTCCTGCACTCCATTGGGCATTGAGTACATGTCGATGAGGGCCTGAAAAGACAACGATCAAAGTAAATTCAGTCGACCATAAACAAGATGTCACACGGTGAATCGGAAAGATACTTGATAAAACAGAGTTATACCTGCTCCAGCTGGTGCGAGTTGTCGAATGGAATCACCCTCCTAGACCCCCGAGGGTTGTCTTTGTTACTGGTGATCCCCATCAACCACTTATCCAAGGTATCCTCGCTGACATCCTCCGGGTGGATCCGAGTGGAATCCTCGAGCCCAGAGTACATCCACATCGGATGATCACGCGCCTCAAGCGGTTGGATGCGTCGACCGAGAAAGACCTCCACCAGGTCCATCCCGGTCACCCTGTCGCGGACAAGTTGGACGACCCGCTCGACCAACACCTTGACCTGCGCCTTCTCTTATGGAACTACCTTCAGGGGGGCAGGCTTCTCCACTTGAGCCAAGGAAAAGGGAGGAAGTCCAGTCGACTGACCCGGGGTCGGCTGATCCTTGCAGTAGAACCAAGTCGACTGCCAGCCCCAGACCGAGTCAGGAAGAATCATGGCTGGGAAAGTACTCTTGCTCCTCATCTGGATCCCCAGACCCCCGCACATCTGGATCACTTGTGTCTTCTCATCACTCGACTTGGCCTTTTTGACCGACTGGGAGCGGTAGGTGAAGATGTGTTTGAAAATACCCTAGTGCGGTCGACAGCCCAAGAAGTTTTCACACATCGACACGAAAGCGGCCAGATAGACTATGGTGTTTGGAGTGAAATGGTGGAGTTGAGCCCCAAAGAAGTTCAAAAAACCCCGGAAGAAAGGATGGGGAGGCAGTGAGAATCCGCGATCTACGTGGGTGGCGAGGAGAACACACTCACCCTCCCTTGGTTGCGGCTCGGTTTTGTTCCCCGGGTGCCGTGCCGACTTGTGGGGGATCAGTCCCCCCTCCACCAGGTCGTCGAGGTCGTCCTGGGTGATTGTCGAGCGGATCCAGTCGCCCTGGATCCAGCCCGGCGGCATGCCGGATCTTGATGAGGACCCGCCTCGGCTGGTCCGCTTGCCCTTCGCCTTCGTGGTCGCCTTCTTCGCGCGCTCCAGCGCCACCGTATTCTCTTTCCCCATGGCGACGGATCGAGCTCGAGCGAGAGTCCGACGACGAGAGCATAAGCGAGCACGGTGAAGAGATTGGGAGAAGAAGAAGAGAGAATGGGAGCGCACGGGGCAGAGGTCTGGTCCGAGGCCTTTTATAAGGTCGTCACCCAAGTGACTGACTGGTGGACCCAGGCGAACTAAACAAATCCCGCAACAGTCACGCGCGCAGTACGTGGCGAAAAAGGTGGCACAGGAATCGAGGAGACTTGCCTAATCCGTCCCGATAACCTCGGTTCCGTCTGTCTGGCGCACTTCCCAAAATTCGAATCCCGCGAGATCTGCGGAGAGCAGAACAACCTATCAGACTGAAGACAAACATCCTCTACATCATCATCGGAATCCTACCGTGAAAATTCACTCGACAAAAACAAAGAATGGACCAAGGTGACTGAGAAAGGAGTCGACATCGTCACCTCAACTCATTGTTCCAGAACAAGATATACACATAGCACAAAGAACGGGTTGGAAGTGTTCCCAACTCCTTCCTCACTCAAACCCTGATCCATTCGGGGGCTAATGATGAAGCTATGTACCTAGGGTAGGGTCATGGATCTGTCTAACATACCCTCCCCAAGGACATCTCTGCAAAGAATCAGAAGCCGTCGAAGAGAAACCATCATCCACTCGACCGTGAAGATGTACTCACTCGACCACCTTGAAGACACTTGACCACCAGAAGATGAGAAACCCTCCACTCTGCAATAGTCAGGACTTAAACCATAACTTTATGGGAATTTACAACACTTTACTGCGGGCGTTACCAGTAACGCTCCTCCTTTATGAACATTAAACCCTGTGTAACAGGGGGGAGCAGGGGTCCTGGCGCACTCTATATAAGCCACCCCTCCTCTGGGACAAGGGATCACACTTTCTGTAATTCACACACATATATTCAGTCGACCGCCTCCGGGCTCCGAGACGTAGGGCTGTTACTTCCTTCTAGAAGGGCCTGAACTTGTAAAACTCGTGTGTACAACTCCTCCATAGCTAGGATCGTGCCTCTATATTCCTACCCCCTTATTCTACTGTCAGTCTTAGAACCACGACATGCCCCCTACCTCATGGGCCCCCTGGTGGCTCTCCGATGACCATCTTCTGCTATATGAAGTCTTTCGTCGAGAAAAAAATGAGAAGCAACCTTTCGGGATGAAACTCCGCCGCCACGAGGCGGAACCTTGGCGGAACCAATCTTGGGCTCCGGCAGAGCTGTTCTGCCGGGGAACTTCTGTCCCGGAGGGGGAAATCATCGCCATCGTCATCACCAACGCTCCTCTCATCAGGAGAGGGCAATCTCCATCAACATCTTCATCAGCACCATCTCATCTCAAAACCCTAGTTCATCTCTTGTATCCAATTCTTGTCTCCAAGTCCGGGATTGGTGCTAGTAGGTTGCTAGTAGTGTTAATTACTCCTTGTAGTTGATGCTAGTTGGTTTAATTGGTGGAAGATCATATGTTCAGATCCTTTATGCATATTATTACCCCTCTGATTACGAACATGAATATGCTTTGTGAGTAGTTACGTTTGTTCCTGAGGACAAGGGAGAAGTCTTGCTATTAGTAGTCATGTGAATTTGGTATTCGTTCGATATTTTGATGAGATGTATGTTGTCTAGCCTCTAGTGGTGTTATGTGAACATCGACTACATAACACTTCACCATTATTTGGGCCTAGAGGAAGGCATTGGGAAGTAATAAGTAGATGATGGGTTGCTAGAGTGACAGAAGCTTAAACCCTAGTTTATGTGTTGCTTCGTAAGGGGCTGATTTGGATCCATATGTTTCATGCTATGCTTAGGTTTACCTTAATACTTTTGTTGTAGTTGCGGATGCTTGCAATAGAGGTTAATTATAAGTGGGATGCTTGTTCAAGTAAGAACAGCACCCAAGCACCGGTCCACCCACATGTCAAATTATCAAAGTACCGAACGCGAATCATATGAACGTGATGAAAACTAGCTTGACGATATTCCCATGTGTCCTCGGGAGCACTTTTCCTTATATAAGAGTTTGTCCAGGCTTATCCTTTGCTACAAAAAGGATTGGGCCACCTTGCTGCACTGTATTTACTTTTGTTACTTGTTGCTCGTTACAAATTATCTTATCACAAAACTATCTGTTACCACTTATTTCAGTACTTGCAGAGAATACCTTGTTGAAAACTGCTTATCATTTCCTTCTGCTCCTCGTTGGGTTCGACACTCTTACTTATCGAAAGGACTACGATATATCCCCTATACTTGTGGGTCATCAACACCAATGGTAAATAGTTTGATCAAAAGGTATACCGCTCCATGATTGGTTCTTTGCTTTATTTATGTGCATCTAGGCCAGATATCATGCTTAGTGTTTGCATGTGTGCCTGATTCCAAGCGGCACCAAAGGAATCACATCACTTAGCTATGAAGCGAATTCTTCGATATTTGGCTCACACCCCAACACTAGGATTATGGTATCCAAAGGGCTCAGAGTTTGATCTAGTTGGATTCTCGAATGCTGATTATGCTGGTGACAAGGTGGATCGCAAGTCTACATCAGGCACATGTCACTTTCTGGGACAATCACTTGTATGTTGGTCTTCAAAGAAGCAGAACTGTGTATCTCTCTCCACTGCTGAATCTGAATACATTGCTGCTGGATCTTGCTGCGCTCAGCTTCTATGGATGAAGCAAACACTCAAAGACTATGGCATTCATCTGAAGCAAGTTCCACTCTACTTCGACAATGAAAGCGCCATCAAGATCGCCAACAACCCAGTTCAGCACTCGAAGATAAAGCACATTCAGACCCGTCATCACTTTCTCAGAGATCATGTCATGAAGGAAGATATTGATATCATTCACGTTAGCACTGAAGAGCAACTGGCAGATATCTTCACAAAGCCCTTGGATGAGAAAAGGTTTTGCAAGTTGCGGTGTGAGCTAAATATCTTGGAATCCTCAAATGTCCTGTGATCATGCACACATCCTAACACTGATGCATGTTGATGACTTAGATGTGCAAACATATGAAGTAACGTATATCTTCAACTAATGAAGACTTACACTCTAAGTGTGAATACATTAACGCGGAATTTGACTTCGGAGTGCCACGATAATTGTGCGCCGTGTCTGGGTCTAATATTTCCTATACGGTGGGTAACACCACCACCAAACTTTTTTTTGGAATACTTTCTGTTGGCGTTACATTTGCAAAGTCTTCGCATTTTGTTTGTCTTCAATGTTAACATGGCCTCATGTTTATCTTCAATGTACTAATTTGGTTTCTGTCCTCTACAACATTCACTTATAGCTATGTCTTCTGGTTGAATCTTTTGAACTAATCGAATGTGATCGGACCCTGACCTTTCTAAGCTCCCATCTTAAGTCTATCTATCCAAATCATATGCATTCTATTGAAACTGTCAAAACGTCTTCTCTGTGTCCTTGTCAGCAGAAGACATAGAGACAAACATTAATCTGATTTCAATGCTCAATCCCTTTTACCTGAAACCCGGAGAAGTGGGAACGACCACCTGACAATACAGGCGTGCGTGGGAACATGGAACAACCTCCAATGTGTTGCATGATCACCACGTGTCCTTCAGATGTGAACCACCAGGGGCACCTGCGTAATAACGCTGTGCCGCCCCTGTCCCTATAAATACATGCCTCACCCCAGTCATTATCTCTTCTTCCACTCTCGCACAAACCCTAGCGCCACCGCTAGCCCTCGACGACGCCGGCGACGAAGCGCTTAGCTGCCGCGACCTCACCGACGCCGTCATTACACCGGCCGCAGACATCTTCTTCTCCGCCGTCGCCGTAGGTGTCCCCATCGCCATGTTAGGGCACGGAAGATCGAACTCCTCGGCCTCCTCTCCCACTCTGTCTAGCAGTTCCTTGTATGGTAAATAAAACCTCTTTTTACAGTCTTTTTGATTCGATAGATTCATCCTTTCCAACCACAAGTGGTTTCTGTTGCTACAAAATTGTATCTATCCTGTTCTGCATCTCATAGCATGCCTAGTATGTTCACTTATGCTTCACAAAGTAGTTAGATTCCTCACTTGTACTTATGCGTGGATTCGTACAAATCTAGAACCAACTCACTACATATGAGTGAATGTCTTTGCACTATGAGGTCAATGTCTTCTAAACTGATTTATCTTCAAAATCTTCTTAGAATGCATATGACCTCTTCCCCTTCCTTCGCATCTCTAATGCTGTCACAGGTACATGTCCGTGGGAGAATCCCTTGGTTCCCATAGTCTGCATTCATTTGCAAAGTTCTTACAACGTCACATAAATTCTCCTGAAGCCAGTTCTTGTCTGACCAGTAGACGAAAGACTTCGACAGTGTTGAAGACTTTCAGTCTAAACTTCATGACAACTCAAAAATCAGTCAGGAAGGGCGGCAGACAGCATCGTGGAAACACTGCTAAGGACATGCCACTGGATCTCTATGAGTTATACAAGTCAGATCCAGAAGAAACCTATGGAGAACACAAGAACCGAATCCAATGGATCCGAAGACATTGGGCAGAGGAGTGGTTCAAGTATAGATTCGTCACCAAGGAGTATGCTGAGAAGAATGCCTTAAAGGGCCCCTAGGGAGATATAATATACAAAGGTCTTCAGCCCAAGTCGAAGTTCGAAGCTATTGCTCAAGGCTTCTACCCCTGCATGATTTGTGGACCTCAGCCTGCTAATGTCGACCCATCCTCTCTGTTATGTTGTCGTGAAGATAATCTGTTCAAGCGCAACTATCAGGCTGCAAAGAACTCGGCCAAGGAAAACAAGAAGTGTTTGGGATTAGACTTCAACCCAGGCCCCTCTGCACCACGAGTTGACGACACACGCGAAGCTGAACCCAATCTTATTGGGCCCTTATACAACTTAGAAGGTCTCATCACTCACATTCAGGTTCAAGGGGCAGCCGTGGACCACTCTGCAGATGAAACTGATTATGACGAAGCACCTGCATCACCGAAGCCTGTGAAGCAAAAGAAACCAAAGGTGTCAAAGCCCCCCTCTGCCCCAAAGGTCTCATAGGCGAAGCCTCTAGCCACTGCACCTCCTGAAGCCAGTGTGCAGTCTGAAGATCTCTCACGCATCTCCAAGTTTGCCAAGTTGAAAAAGCCCATGCAACCCAATGGTCAAGCACTGACCCCTGCTGCTATTTTGAGAAACAAGAATGACGCCATTGATCTGTCCAGCGATGACGATCTTGGCGATGATGCTCTTGAGAAGTTGATAAAGAGCAAGCAAGAGGCAGAAATCTTCAATGATCTTCCCCTCTTTGATGTGGAAATCTTATACAAGTTTATTGATGAGTGGTTTGACAGCCCAGATGTCAGTTTTGATGATCTTCAGCTTCCAATTGGCCTCAGCGTCTCCTTCCATGGAGCCATTGCTCCTGAGCTGGCTCTTCCTCAGAAAATTGTTGAGCTGAAGCATAAGATCGATTATGAAAAGGCTCAGTTCAAGAAACACATGGCCAAGCTCAATATTGAAGACATTTAGAACTTCAAGGTCATGATGCATGAGATCAAGGAGGCATTCCACAAGAAACGAGAAGAAGCAAAAGGTTCTTGTGAGCGCATGAAGAATCTTACTGCCAAATGTGTTCAAGGCTACAATGAAGCTGAAAAGCGCAAGGCTTTGGGGCGACCAGGCATCGACCCCAGGATGGCTGCCAAGAAGAAGAAGAAGCCAGCTGTGGCCGAACCAGAAGCATCAAGGCAGGAAGAACCTCACATTGTCTTCCCAGCCAGTATGACAGGCTCGAAGCCTAAGGTCCCCACAGTGGCTTCAGAATTCAAGAAAACTAGAGCAGCTGAAGCTGAAGCCGAAGCCAGAAAGCGCAAGACCAAAGCCACCACTGATGATGGCCCCCCAACCAAGAAAAGGAAAACAAAGAAGAGAGACCAGGCTGCTTCCACAGAGCCCCTTCTTGTCGAGCCAATTTCTGTTGCTCGTCCTGTGTCTAAACATCGTGAACGTCGTCTGGTAGTTCATGAGCCTGCTTCCACAGAGGCTCCTGAAGCTGAAGAGAATCCAGCTATTGACCCCACCAAAGCTAAAGACATTGGTCCTCACGAAAATGTTGAAGATGATGAAGTCCTTCCTCAGATCGAGCACAATTTGGTATCATCGCCTGTCCTCACAAACAGCAAACTCATCAGCATTGGTCGTCCATTGACGCCAATTGCTCAGGATGACTCATGGGCTGATCACCCTCAAGAATCCCCTCGTGCTGAAGAAACACCAGTCACTCCCCCACCACAGGTCACCACTCCGGTGATTGACAGTGAAGACTTTGAGGCCCAACCAACTCCATCTCCATAGGCGTCGCCAGCATTTCGCAGGCTTCGCAAAGGACCAAGGCCACAAGTCACATTGTCAAGTGTTCCAGAAGGAGAAGAGCGCCAATCCGTCTCACGCGAAGTATTTCCTAAAGCCTCTCCTACTGTAAACATCCCTGAATCTGAAGCCAAAGCGGCTCAAGATATTCCGGCTGCATCAGCCGATGAAGAAGAAGAACCACGTGATGAAGAAAGAGTTGCTACACCCTCGTCCAACCCTGAAGTTGTTCTCGAGGAGAACGTGTCTGACCCTCCAGCTCCTGAAGTGGAGGTTATCAATACTGAGGCAGCCACCAACATCAACACTAAAGCCAATGACATTGTCATGGCTGAAGCTAATATGGCGCCTAAAGCTAATGTGGTGCCAGAAGTGAATGCACCTAAAGCCAATGCAACACCCAAAGAAAATCCATTGCCTGAAGCCAATGCCTCTGCTCCTGTACCTCCTCCAAGGCCACACACCATCGAGCAAGCATATGATCGTGGACAGATTGTTACCATTCGCTGGACAATCCAGGTTCCTCCGCCTGCTCCCGGACCTCAGTTTGCCTATCATGTGGAGCATAGGCCTCAGGTCCAGAAGCGAAAGCCAAGACTACCACGGTTTCCAGGTACTGTAACTTCACCAGGATCATTTAATCTGAATGGATTCAAGGCACACAACACATTCTTCAACAGTGCCAAGAACCCCTACACAAGGCCACAAATCTCTTCGGACCGATTCTGGAGTTACCAGCAGCGAAGCTATTATTCATGCATCTTGTACAATCAGGGACGCATCTTCCCTCACATGCATCTTGATTGTGAAGCCATTGCTGGACTGCCATGCCTTGAAGAAGCCCTTGACTGCTTCCGTGATGCGGGTCTACTTAATTTTGTGACTGCAAAGGACACTAGAATGAAGAACTTCTGCTTCAATTCTATACTATCCTCCACATTCGTGGATACAACAGGGATCCGAAGACTTGGATCCTTGAGTGGATGACATGAGATGTTCATCATGAAGCTAAAGCTCAAGACATCATTGAGCTCACAGCCCTGCCCACTCCTGGTGAATACTATGAATCAGGTTGTCAACAACACCAGAATGCTTTGGAGAGCATTTTCCAGAAGCTAGAACCCAACATGAGTCAAATGCTGAGCATGATGAAGCCTTTTCCACGCGACGCTGAATACCCAACCGAATTCTTTGTTGAAGACCTAGAGTATCTGCCCCGCACCATTTATCATATCATCAGAAAGACTCTATGGCCTGTCAAAGGACATTCATCTGCAGCGAAGCTTGAAGGAGCACTGAAGACTTTGGTTTTCTATATCTTCAATGGCATAAGCTTCAATGCTCAAGACTTCTTCATCAGGCAGTTGGCTGCATCTGGCTCCGACATTTTTGGTCTGAAGTTCTACGCTCCGTGGGTAATGCGCCTTATCAATCTTCACTCTGCCTTCAACTATCAGCCGTCTGCACGCAATCATCTTGTATTCTTGCCAGAGGTTGATCTGTTTGTTGAAGCTATTTACCCAGAGCCTGCTAAGGATCCAATCTATCTTCACAATGTTGATCGTCAAAGCTTCACCCAGCCCATTGAAGGAGTTCATGTAGTCTCTCGTGTTTATCCCTTGGATGGTAACACACGTGCCCCTCGCGCCCAAACTGATGCCACTAGAAGTAGCATTGCCCAAAGGCCTCTGAAGCAATCTCGTGTTCTCAATGACCGAGAGCTTCTCGTCACGCTACATCAAAAACAGGATAAGCATCATGACTGGCTTAAGCATCAGATGCAAAGCCTCTTGGTGGACGTCAATCGCATTCGCAATCTTGCCACCAAGAATGCCTTTGTTACACATGAAACCTGTCGAAGGTCCTGGAAGAGTTTGACTTTGCTCACTGCTGAAGAAGATCTTCAAGACGATGGCTTCACAGAAAGATTCAAATTTGACTCCACTCCTCCAAGGAATGCTCACTTGCGTCGGACTCCCTCCCTTGAAGACTCTGACTATTCTTCCTCAGCTGCCACGGTGAATGCCAGAGTTATCGATGATCAAGATGATGCCACTTCACCACCTCCACCTTCAGTGCGTCTCGACACTGCACCAAGTTCTTCCGCACCACCGGACCTCAACGACGACACTGCTGCTTCGCCTGCACCTCATGGGAACGAGTAGAGGCTCTATGTCTTCAAACCTTTTTGGTCATTACTAACAAAAGGGGGAGAAGCATATGAGTTGATAGTCTTCAAGCGGGTCCATATGGGTGGTTGCTTTACTTTTTGCTAATTTTGCCAAGTGCTTACAACTCTCGCTTTTGAAACATTTGGTTCATTTTGAGTTGTAACACTTAAACTTGATGGTCGTCTGCTACCTTTTTCGACACTATGTGATGCGATGATAAATTCCGCACGAAGTCATTTTGCAGACGTCCATTTTTATGCATGTCATTATCTTCATTATATCATTTCATGCATGATGAATTGTCTTCATAAGTAGAAGAGGAGCTCCGCAAGTACAACCTGCCATGTGCATTTGCATTCAAAAGCAAAATACTTACATGCACGTCTTCAGGGGGAGCCTTCTGCTACTTACGAAGACAATACTTAAAACCTTTACAATTTCACATATTTCTATCCCCGTTGAAAACTTCAACCAGTTTGTCATCAATCACCAAAAGGGGGAGATTGTAAGTGCATCTAGTGCCACCCCTAGTTGGTTTTGGAGTATTGACGACAAACCTGGTTGAGGGACTAATGTGTTTATGAGAATTGTAGGATAACATAGGTAGAAGTCCCTGATTGATTCGGTTTTCCTATCGGAGATGACCCCTAAAAATGTATGAAGACATTGAAGTCAAAGGTGGTATCTGAAGACATTCACATTGAAGACTATGACAAGAGAAGACATCGCGTGAAGACTATGGAGCGCGAAGACTTAGTTGTTTCATCATTCTTTTTCTTCTTTGTTGAGTCATAGGGACCACCGTACTGTTAAGTGGGGTCCAAGTGAACCAGTCAGAATGACTGAAGTGATGCTTAACCAAAATCCTATGTCTTTGAGCGAAGACAATGAGAGCAAATCTTATCCAGAGCTGGATAAGTCAGCTTTTCTTGCAGCTCAAGTAAAGTTGCCATGTGTGTTTGAAATCTGACTGTTGGAACACATGTCAGTTCCTTAGTGACCCAGGATCATTTTGGACAAATCAGGTCAGGTTGCCTAGTGGCTATAAATAGCCCACCCCTACACCATAAATTGGTTGGCTGCTCAGAGTTAGTGCATGGCTTTTGTCGTTTGAGAGCAACCCACCTCGAAGCCTTTGAGAGAGAAATCCTTGCAAGGACAAAGCCCTAAACACCCAGAGCCAAAGAGTGTTAGGCATCACTGAAGTCTTCCTGTCTGTGTGATCTGAAGACTTATTACACTTGAGGACTGTGAATCCTCCAGCCGGTTAGGCATCATGTTCTGAGCATCCAAGATTCATTGTGGATCACCGGTGAACGAAGTCTGTGAAGGTTTGGAAGTCTACCTTGAAGACTTACCAGAGTAATTGGGCGAGGACTGGGTGTCCTTAGCTCAAGGGGAATAAGGTGAATACGCGGTCTTCTGAGTTGAATCTCAGCCTCCCTAACCAGACGTACAGTTATCACAGCAACTGGAACTGGTCCAACAAATCATTGTCTTCAATGACCCACTGGTTCTATCTTTCCCATCTCTTTATTTGTAGATTGGTCCTTGTGAAGTCATTGCCTGTTTGCATTATCTATTTGTCTTCACTGTGTGACTGCTTGTTCTAATTGGCTTCATACTATCTTCCATCTTGATCTACACTATCTAGCTGCTATTAGTCTTTGTGCTTTCATTTCATTGAATACTTGACTATGGCTTGCTTAGTGTAGTCTACCTTTCGCTGCATGGTAATAGGTTTATTTCTATCATTTGTCTTCGAAACTTCCATGTTTTGAAGACTTTCATAAAAATCGCCTATTCACCCCCCTCTAGTCGATCACTAGCACTTTCATCCATATTTTATTACTTATAGCCCATTTTTTGGGAAAAATGCATCCCTCCTTGTCTTGAAAGATTTTCGGCCCAGCAGGGCGTAGAAAAACAAGTATGCCTACATTGGTTATTCTGCAAAAAACAAAATAGCTGGGCTAGCCATTTTCAGAAAGGAAAAAGCAAACTGAGCTGGTCATGTGCTAGACGGGCCACAGCTCCCGAAAAACCCAATTGATACCCTTCTCCGTCCCAAAAAACAAAATTACTACGCGCTGCTGGGTCCCTACTGTCATCCTCATCATGTACAGTCATCTCCTTATTCCTCTCGGTTGTTGACCATGTTGACAACACCGGAGGGCGGCGCTGCGGCGAGCGAACCAAGGCGGAGGACAATGGTGAGGCCTTGGATGGAAACAGACAGGAACCGGGGAAGATGCAAAGAGTTTTAGGGTGCAATGTGGCCACGATGCGTGCGCGGCAGCACAGCCAGCCGTGGAAGGTGGGAGCAGGCGGTCCCGCTGACGCTGGTTTGGCTTTGGTAGTTGGAGGAAGAAGAGACTAAAGAAACATGACAGGCGTTGAATGTCAATCCAACGGTCAAGGTTGGCACAATCGTTTGTTGACTAAGCTGACACCAAGTAGCATACTTTTTTATATATAGGAAGAAAAGAAAAACTGGGCTCGTTCGCCTGATAACATTCCTGAAACTGCGACCGTTTGATCTTGCGTCGCAACTCAAACTGCGAGGAAAATGCGTTCGTCTGCCGACCTCCTCCCAAGGAACATTCGCCACATAAGTGACTAGCACCCTTGGTTTTCAACCAAGGGGTTTGGGTTCGAGTCCCAGGAAATCTCAATTTTGTCCTCCTTCCTTCCTCGCAAAAAAGAAAGAAAATTAAAGACTTGAGAAGGCGTACAGAACAAGCTAGTGTACTAGTAAAGAGATGTTGCCGAGTTTTAGAAAAAAGAGAGACGTGCTCCTGTAGCTGGTTTGAATCCACACCTAAACTATGACTATATATGGTGCTATGCTACTCTGCAAGTAATGAAACTGACATATCCAATGTTCGCTTCTCCTCTTCTCTACTTACTCTGCCTAGCGTCAGAAGCTCTAACCGCAACAACCATGTCCGCTGGCTGCTCGTCCACCTGCTCTTCAGCAGGCAACAACCAGATATGCGCCAAGTCATCACCCGTACCATCGCCTGTGGGTCTCATCACACCCCCGCCGGCACACGCACCGCAGCCGGTAGCTCATCGCAACCCGCTGTCGTTGGTGTGGTGCCACTGCTGCAAATCACGTAGAGTCATCCGCCGCGTCTCAACCACAATCCTCAACCCTGGTCGAGTCTTCTAAAAATGCCCGAATCATGGGGTAATAATATGTTTAAGTGTTTTCTGCTACTTTCAGTTGCTGATATTTTTAATAGTTTGGTTGATGATCTTCCAATTTGATTCGTGCAGAAAAGGGAAGATTCGTGTGATTTGTATTTCTAGGAAGTTGCTGATGTGGGGGAACGCAACTACGCTGATTATTTGGTTAGCCGAGGAATCCTAATACCCGCAGGTTGGAGTGTTGGACAAGTAACTGAAGGAACGACAGAAGAGGAAGATGCAGACCAGAAGGTTAAAGATGCAATTCCTCTGATCATGGCCAAGCAACAGCTGTTGAATGGCCTTGACAGCAATGAGGAGATGGAAGAGCTTGTGAAGATAATGGGCAAAATTGATGTGCTCTGTAGGATGATTGTCTCTTTATTTGCAGTGTATGTAGCACTCGTGATGTATTTAGTGGCTATGACATGAGCACTTTGCTGAAACTAGTAATGAATGAAACCTGTGTAGCAGGCTGGGCGCAGTGTTGTGAACATCTAATGATTTCTATTAACAGAAATCGGGGGTATCCCCTTTTGCTCATAAATAAATAACATAGGATCTTTTGGTAATAAATAAATAAATTAGCAGAGGCCCTATCGGGTCAGCTTTGTTTCCATTCGAAGATGTCGAGCAAATTGCAGTCCAACAGCAAACTATGTCATCAAATTCAAGTTTCACAGCCAAATATGAGTACAACTAAAAAACAATGTCATCATGTTTTAGTCGTCATACAATCACCAAACACAAATGAACATACATAACAAGTGATGTTCTCATAGAAAAAATACTAAACAACACATTCATCAGGTTTCAGTTGTCATAGCAAACACAATTTCACATAGTAGATAAAAAACGTCTTCTGACAGGCAAATACGACAAAAGCAATCTAATCATCATCCGCAGCAGCAGCGTCAACATCTTCGCCATGTGTATCAGTCTGAATCGTAATTCCCCAGAGTGTCATCTTATTTTTCATCCTCAATGTCCTCGAACGTTGGCTTCTTCTTGATCAACTCTTGTATGTCCACAACACGACAGGCAATCTTTTCGTCAGCGTCATTGACATGATGGTTCTCAAAGATATTAGGAACATCCGTGGAATCTTGTACATCAGGAGCAGTGTAAGCATCATCTTGTTGTGCAACTTCATTAAACGAATTCCTCTGCTCAAACCTTTGCAATACTCTCCAGTCATCGCTACGTCCAAATGTGTCTTCCAAGAAAAATATATGTGTTGCTTGATTTGCCAAAATAAAAGGCTCGTTGGTCTGGTACGCCGCCTTGACATAGATGGATTTGAAATAATCATCAGCTCTGGGTTTTGCGATCCTGGAAAACAGGTTATACCAATGACAGCACAACAGAACCACACACCGATGATCCTCGAAACTGGAGATATACTGCAACTGAACAATGTCTATTATGTTAGCATACATTTCAGTTGTCTCTATGACGTACTTATCCATGCTCATGATGGCACTGTTTTGTGTCTTCCTGCCTTCGTCACGTGCAAGGGTGTTGTAGCGCACATCTCCAACAATGCAAGATTCATAATGTCTTACCCGAGTATGAAGACCCATTGCTAGTGCGTAAAGGGCATCATCAACTGCCTGCCCATCCTCCCACATCTTCTTAGCCTATGGTTAGAAAATAGACAAGCTGATCATCTTATGTACTCAATATATTAAAAAACTAATAGTGCAATTCAAAAGCTTACATGGCTCTTGAACCATTTCGCAAATCCTGCCATAACCAGTTTGTCAATGTTTCTTGGATTTTGCGGCAGTAACTCCTTTTTGTATATGCTGCACAACATAGTGATCACGTCAAACATCTAAATATATAAGAATGTGCTACAAGTTTAGTAGATTACGATGTATAAGCTGCAGTACTTAGCACTTACTTGATATAAGGTAGTATCTCAGGACAGTTATTCAACACATACCAAACCATTTTGTCCAAATCTTTAGGTTTGTCCTCTTGTTGACTCTTCCCTGTAACTCGAACAGAATAATCAAAAACATTGATCCCGAGATTGTCTTCACCCACCTCTTTGCTAAGCTGATCAGCTGTTTCAATGTATTTTGAGCAGAATGTCAACGCTTATGTAGCAATGTAGGCCTCTACAATAGAACCCTCGGGTCTAGCTATGTTCCTAACATAGCCCTTGAAAGTGCCGAGCCGCCTTTCAATAGGGTACATCCAGCCATATTGTACTAGACCTCTAAGTAGTGCCTCATCAGGTAGATGAACAGCCAAATGCACCATCACATCAAAGAAGGCTGGAGGATATATCTTCTCAAGGTCCCATAAGATAGTTGGTATCTTGTCTCTAAGACGCTCCAAAGCATCTACCCTGATATTTCTACTACAGAGTTCCCTGAAGAATTGTCCCAACTCTGCAACTACTCTGTATAAATCAGGGCGGCCCAATCCTCTAAGGATAACATGTAAAACCCTTTGAAGTAGGACATGGCAGTCATGAGTTTTTAACCCTTGTACCTTGTTTCCATCTGCACTGACTCTCCATTCAGGGTTGGAAGCAAATCCATGTGGGAATCTCACACGTGATAGGACCTCGCAGAATTATTTTCTTTTTGCCTTGTCCAAGACGTACACAACTGGTGCTATATCCCATGGTTTACCTTCATCTTGCACCTACAAATCCTTTCTGATACCTAGGTGTGTCAAATCAATCCTTGATTTTAAGGTATCTTTCGTCTTGCCTTCAATATTAAGAAGTGTGCCGATAATGTTGTCACATATATTTTTCTCGATGTGCATCACATCAAGATATGCCACAGATCCAAATCTTTCCAATACTCCAAGTCCCACAAAGTGGACCTGTGGGTAAATAATAATCTCTCTTCTACCCTGCCACGCTTCCTTTCCCCGCTACCATTATCAGGATGGTTTCCTGGTGTAATATGTCTGACCTTCTCTAATTCCACTTGCAACTCATTGGCGGTGAGCCTCTTTGGCGCATCGCGGTTTTCATTCTTTGCATTGAACACATATCTTCGGTATTTTGTAGGATGCGGCTTGTCCTTGGCAAGGAAACGGTGGTGTCCAATGTAACAGATCTTGCTAAGTATTGCGTATGACAGCGGATTCCTGTCACAATGAACACATGCATTGTAACGATGTGTCGTTCACCTTGACATAGTGCCGAAAGCCGGATAATCATGGATGCACCAAATTATAACAGCATGCAGAAAGAAATCAGCTGGTGGGCTGCTATATAGGTCTCGAGTGAGAACACCCCTCCATAGCTGTTGAAGTTCCTCCACAAGAGGCTCCATGAGTAAATCAAAATCCTTTCTAGGACTTTTTGGACCAGGGATGAGCAAGGACATCATGTAGTTTGATTCTTTGGTGCAGACATTTCGAGGCATGTTGTAAGGGATAACAAGCAGTGGCCACATGCTATATGTGGCGCTCTGGTGGCCAAATGGGTTAAATCCATCTGAAGCTAAGCCAAGTCTAATGTTTCTCGGGTCAGCAGCAAACTTTTTTTGTTTCTGATTGAAGTTTTTCCACTCACTACCATGTGATGGATGGCTCATTACATTCTGATCTCTATACTCCTGGTTCCTAGAATGCTACAGTACATCCTCTCTTGTTTCAACATCATGAAACAACTTCTGCAATCTTGGTGTAATTGGAAAATGTCTCAGAACATTATGAGGAATCCTCTTCACATCATTGCCGTCTTTTCATCTTGATGATTTGCATTTCGGGCATTCACTTAAGTTGGCATAATCCTTCCAGAACAGAACACAATTATTCTTACAAACATGGATCATATCATATCCAATTCCAACTGCACGATGGAAATTCTTCATTTTACTGTAGGTGTGTGGCAGCTCAGATGCATCTAGGAAAGCTTTGTGAAAAGCAGCCAACATCACATCGAATGATTTGTTGGTCATCCGCTCAGATGTCTTCACCTGAAGAAATGTGACCATAGCTGAGAATACTAGCAGCTTATTTCCTGGGGTGACAGCCACGTTGCATTATTCCAACATGCGGGCCCACCATTTTTCTTCTGCGGTTGAAAGTTCACGAAATGCATGAGCATTTCATAGCATTGTTTCAATGTTGGTCAAACTCACTGGCTCCGCCACCACCACCTCCTCCTCCTCTTCCACCTGAGCATCAGGCAGATCAAGATGGTGATATGCTGCTTCCACGTAGTCAGTAACGTTGACGTTCACAGCTTCACCATGATGAACCTACCTAGTATATGTGACCGACATCCCATACAAGTGTAGATGATTTTGCACAGTTGACTGGGGTCTTGTAACTGAATTCATACAACTGCTACATGGGCAGACCACATCTGATTTCGGACCATCGTACTTAGCTGTGATAAAGTTCATGAAGTTTTCAACCCCTCAACATATGCAGAGGAGAATCTTTGAGCAGAAGTTATCCAATTCATGTCCATCTGTTAGACATACAAATTAATTATTCTACTAGATATTACAGGAAAAACATATATGTTTTTTATGAAGTCCAGAAAAAATACCTAGGTCGATGTCTAAAGCTATGGCAAGATATTTGGACGAGCAGATCTAAGTAATGAAATATATTTAAAGCTAATTCAGCAAACAGATTTGAGTGCTAAATTATGGCAGGCTGTTTCAGCAGTCAATGAGGCCGAGCACACAGCCATCGAACTATCGAAGGCCATCGCAGCAACAAAGATCGAGTATAAAACGGTGTAGAGCTATTTCACCTAACAGATTGGCTACTAGACCATGGCAATCTATGTCACAATAAATATATGGCAGGATATTTTAGCAACTAATTTTGCTTGGCATGCCATCTCAGCTAAGCAGATTGAGTGCAGAACAGGGAAAGGAAGCTCTTAAGTAGAGCATATTGACTGTAAACTACTTCGGCAAACAGTGAGATTAACATCGTCTATCAGCTAACATTCAACGCTACACCGACATGCATGGGGCCTCAGTCTAGAATGCGTGTACCATGGGAGAAGCTGACCACCATGCGTCTCCACACAAACGTCGCCAGTGGTGGCGGCGCTGACCGCCGTGCGCCTCCAGAAGAACGTCGCTAGCGGTGGCGGCGCGGCTCGAGGATGACAGTCTACGAGAGCATACTGTGGGAGCGAGAGGACCGCCGTGCGTCCCCTCAACGAACCGTGGCGCCGACATATCAGCGCGGCGGGGAGGGCGGCTTTGGCGGAGCAAATGG
>NC_041384.1:175440302-175446541 GCF_002162155.2 Triticum dicoccoides
CAGTTGAATTTGGGATTTGGGGGAAATTTTTTTTGGGGGGGGGGTCGTGCGGTGGGTGGGGGGAGTTTGGCTCATGGTCGGTTTCTCCAAGTGTAGTCCCACATGTCAGTGAAGAGACAAGCCGAAGCGCGTTCCGTTTGCGTGAGCCGTGTGTAGGACCGAACGTCTGTGGGGTGCAATGCGACCGTGGCAGGGGTGCTCTGAGTGTACCCCCTTTTCCTCTTAAACTAGGTGCTTCGCCCCCTAAAAAAACTTGGTGCTTCATGCAATCCATCGATACTACTACTAGTAATCCGGTAATCCCGACTAAAACGGTGCGGCCGGGTCTTTTCCCGCGCGATATGCTAGGAGGTTGGCTTAGTTGGTTTTTTTGGACGAGTAATGCTACACCTATGTAATCCCAGTTACGTAATTAACGTAATGTGAAACGTGTGAGCTATTGATTGTAGATTGGGGGAAGGAGGGCCCACCACCATAAAAATCAGGGAGGAGAGAGAGAGGCAATTTACGTTAACCCTTTCATAGGTTCTCATAGATGTAGAAAGATGTGAAATGGGTGAATGTGTAGTGGACGTACTATTGGAGTGCCTAAGATAAATTGTGTATGTAGACTGTCGGTGTCAAAACCGGTGGATCTCGGGTAGGGGGTCCCGAACTGTGCCTCTAGGCCGGATGGTAACATGAGGCAAGGAACACGATGTTTTACCCAGGTTCGGGCCCTCTTGATGGAGGTAAAACCCTACGTCCTGCTTGATTAATATTGATGATACGAGTAGTACAAGAGTAGATCTACCACGAGATCAAGGAGGCTAAACCCTAAAAGCTAGCCTATGGTATGATTGTTGTATGATGAAGTTGTCCTACGGACTAAAACCCTCCGGTTTATACAGACACCGGAGAGGGTTAGGGTTACACAAAGTCGGTTACAATGGTAGGAGATCTAGAATATCCGCATTGCCAAGCTTGCCTTCCACGCCAAGGAAAGTCCCATCCGGACACGGGACAAAGTCTTTAATCTTGTATCTTCATAGTCCTGGAGTCTGGCTGAAGTTATAGTCCGGCTACCCGAACACCCCCTAATCCAGGACTCCCTCAGTAGCCCCTGAACCAGGCTTCAATGACGACGACTCTGGCGTGTAGATTGTCTTCGGCATTGCAAGGCGGGTTCCTCCTCCAAATTCTTCATTAAAGTCTGTAAACACCAAGAGTAGTGTCCGGCTCTGCAAAATAAGTTTCCACGTATTGCCACAAAGAGAATAATATTAACATAAAGCTAATCCGCTGACGTATTCCGCAGCGTGACATCACACTACGGCCAAGCCTTTATTCGAATCGTTTTCACTTTTCCACCTCAGCGTGTTTTGCGAGGCGGTTTCCTTGGCACGTCTTGTCAAAGGAGAGATCATGTCCCCTTTATTTACGGGATTCTCATCAATACGGACGTGGGTAACTCAATCGTGCCTGTTAGCATGTCTTCTCAATTAAAGGCGAGTCCTAAACGGTTACGGGGAGGGCTCCTGGTATTCAACCTCTTATAAAGAGACCAAGGCCTTACTCCTTTTCTCCAATCTCAAAACAAGTTCGCCCGTCGCCTCGAGTTCCAACACCCTAGGCTCCAGATTCCAGGAACTTCGGACCTTTGACAATGTCCGATTCCGACCTTCAAGGCTGATGGATGCCCTCCTCCGTCACGGAGGAGGACGTGCTAAAGTTGAGAGAGGCTAAGTTCTTGACTGCCGAAATTTTACATAGGTTGCCTGCTCAAAGGCAGGCTATTCCCAGTCCCCAGCCCGGTGAGAGCGTAGTGTTCATGTCTCACTTCCTTCGGGGGTTAGGCTTCCCGATGGATCCCTTCGTGAGGGGGCTGATGTTCTATTATGGGCTGGAATTTCATGACTTAGCTCCGGAGTCCATCCTCCACATTTCCTCATTCATCATTGTGTGCGAAGCGTTCCTCCGTGTTACTCCTCACTTTGGATTATGGCTCAAGACTTTTGGAGTGGAGCCGAAGATGATCGAGGGACGACACGCAGAGTGCGAAGGCGCTGTCATAAGTAAGAATGCTGATGCTCCATGGCCCGAGGGCTCCTTTCAAGAGGAGCTCGGCTTGTGGCAACGAGAGTGGTTCTATATCACCGCTCCTAGGAGCACCAAGTGGGTGGCGCCTCCTGCCTTTTGCTCGGGTCCCCCACCACGGCTAGCGTCATGGGTGAACAAAGGATTAGATTGGGGGTTATCCAAAGACGTGCCCTTGTTGCAGGGCCGCATTAGGGATCTCTTAGAAAGAGACCTCAACCTGGTCAAGGTGATGCAGGTCATGCTGATTCGCCGAACACTGCCCGGCAAACGTCGCTCCCTTCGTCTGTGGGAGTTTAATCCGGATGGACCACGAGCTCTCCAGCATTTTATGGGCGCAACGCCCGTGGAGATGTATAAAATGTTCTTCGGATCACAAGCAATGTGTCCGGATTTGACCGAGGATGCAGGTTTAAGCTGCAATCGCCCAGATACTCAAGTAAGTAACCTTGTGCCCGGACTCGCTATCTGTAAAATTGTCATAAATTCGCCCCTAAAAGAGTTGTCCTTTTAAACAGGAGTGGATAGCGAAGGCAAAGCTGATCAGGTGTCCGGCTCCCCTTCTTGAAACCAGGCCGGATCCCGTGCTAGTCAGGATGTTGAAGATCGTGCCTTTGGGGGGAAGTGAGGGGGAGGACAAGGAAACTATGGCCTCCTCGAAGGAGGCTGCTCCGAAGGGAAGAACCGACAATTCCTCTCCTAAGGGGAAGAAGAGGGCCGCCTCTGACGACCCGGAGACCATGGCCTCAAAGCGGGGGAAAAAGTCCTTGTCAGAGGGTCCGACGCCAGGGAGATCCTCGGCCGAACTACGCCCTCAAAGGGATCAGCCCTCTAGTGAGCCGTAAGTAGAGAATGATTTTCCTTTAGAGGGATGAGAGAAATCCTTGCTTTTTATCTGAGAAGATTAACCGAAATTTTACCTTGTAGCTCGGACCTCAACCCTTCTCAGCAGAGCTCGTCTTCGGAGGATCTTCTTCCGGAGATGATGGAGAGTGGAACGCCTCCCCCTGCCGTACCGCCTGGCAAGGCGGGCGACCCTGAGGTGTCGTCGCGGAGGGTTTCTCCGAATCCGGCAGGGGTGGAAGGTAGCCATATGTCCCCCCGAGGTTCTCCGGGTCCGGCCTTCGATGGAGGTCATAGGACGAGTTCGGCACCGTCCGATGCGCGGTCAGAGGAGCTGATGATTCTGCTGGGGCGAGCTTCTATCTCAGAGGAGCACCGTGCATTGATGGGTACGGTGATTGGAAGGATTTCATCCGCGGAAAGCGGATTGCATGAGGTCGTCAAAAGTTTGCTGACGGGTTTTGAGGTACGTTTGATAATGTACTTCTTTGTCAGTTGCGCATAAAAAAGATGCGCCCTGTGTAGATAGTAGCCCCTGAGACTCTGTGCGTTGTCAAAATTGATGGCGCGCAGAGGATCATAATCCCAGGTCTAAAATGTCGCCTTTGTATACAGGTGGCGAAGTGTCCGGAATCGAGCTGAACTGATGATTTTGCCGAACTAAAGCGGCAACTTGACGTGGTAGATGCCGACATCGCGCTCGTCAACGAGCGGCTTGATGAGGCTCAAGGTATGCAATTCCTCGGGCGGCATCTGGTAAGAGGAGCTTTATGCCAGTATCTTACAATGTGTGTGCTTGACGCAGATGGTGCGGCCACCGTGGAGAGTCTTCAGGCGGAACTTGCCCGAGCTAAGGAACAAGCCAGGAAAAGTGATGCGGCTGCCGAGAAGGCCCTTGAAGAGCTGAGAGCCGAACAGGCTGCTCACTGCCGAAGCAAGAAGGAGATGGCCGTGATGGCCGTGAAGTTAAAAAGTGCTATTGACCGTTGCAAGTTTCTTGAGAAAGAAGACCGGGCAAGACAGACGGACTTAGAGAAGGCCGTTGCTGATGCCAAGGACGCTCGCTCTGTGATGAGAGCTGCGAAGGAGGAGTTGCGTCAGGCCGGACAGATTGCGGCTGGAAAGCCCTTTATGCTACGGAGGAAGTTTTGTGATCCGAAGTTTGCTCCGTTGGACCGGATGTGGAGTGCGGAGGACACCTATCTGGATTTGGCAGCGAGTGCTGCTGATGCGACTGAATACTTTCGAGATCAAGAAGATCGCGAAGTGGAAAGGCTTTTCTGGTCGCAGTTCCAGAATCCAGAGCGTCCATTGGCAGTGGACGATCGTCTGGCTCAATGGGCCGAACTGAATAGATTGTCCGGACTCGCCATGAAGTACGCCATGGGTCATCTGTGGCCGGGGATATCGGAGCCGAAGAGTTATTTCAGCTTGGTGCAGCAATTCCTTGACGTGGTGCCACGTATCAATGCGATGAAGAGGTCAGCATGCATAGAGGGCGCACGGATGGCTCTTGCCCATGTCAAGACATACTGGGCAGAGATGGAGACCACCGTTGTTGCATCCCGAGATTCGGAAAAAAGCCGAGTACCCTCCGAGCACTATTTTCAGGAAGTCCTTGAAGGCGCTCGTGTAATAGAGACGCAGTGCTCGAAGGATGCTATGTTCTGATAGCATATGTAATTATAAAGCAATATTCTGATGAATTGTAGTAGCCTTTTATACTTGTGCCTTCAAGTATTTGGAACACCTCCTGTGCGGCCATTTTAAGATATATATACAAAATCTGAAAGATTGCAGTCGTTGGCTTCAGCCCCCACGCACATAGTGTGGGGGTGCTCGCAGAAGGCGCATTTTCACACTTAATCCAACATCTTGGTCCTACAAAGGAGGTGATAGCGCAGCGAGCTAGGAAACCGGACTATAATGCTTTAACACTTCCACTTAGCCATAGGAGCTTGACAATGGGACTATTTAGGTAGCCCCTGGTGGCGACTGCGCTCGCCCGAATTCGGGGCGCATATGTGCCTGGCGGGGAAACGGCCCTTCGTTAATGTAGAGGAATCCTACAGATTCCGGAGAGTCATTGAGTGGTTGACCAGTCCCACGCCATATCATGACAGTCGGTTTTCGGCTTTCTCTATTGAGGTGCTCGCCTGGCCGAACCAGGGCACAATCGCAGTAGTTCTCCTGGTGCCGCCTTAGCCGATAGAGCGGAACGTAAGGCGGCCGAATACAGGAGCCGGTATAACACCCTCGATGCGACTATATCTCCCACGTGTCGAGGCACGACTTAGAGGCATAATCGCATTGAAGGCATATGTCGCAAGTTAGGCAATCTTCACAACATCCCATGTAATATAATTAATAAAAGGGGAGATAACATAGTTGGCTTACACTCGCCACGCCAATCAAGTACATAAATAGCATTACATCATTCAAACACTCATGGCCCGACTATGGCGCCAAAATAAAAGACAACCCAACATGCGACACGGTCCCGATCACCCCAACTGGGCACCACTACTGATCATCAGGGAAAGACACATAGTATCGCTGAGAGTCCTCATCGAACTCCCACTTGAGCTCAAGCGTGTCACCTGGAGCGGAATCATCAGGCCCTGCATCTGGTTTAATAGTAATCTGTGAGCCACAGGGACTCAGCAATCTCGCACCCTCACGATCAAGACTATTTAAGCTTAACAGGTAAGGTAAGGTAAATATGTGGAGCTGCAGCAACCGACTAGCAGATGTGGTGGCTATCCTGTTCGCAAAAGAGAGCGAGAAGAGGAGGCAAAGCGCGAACGAATAACTACAGGGCATTCTGCGGCAAGCATTACCCCAACACCGTGTCCACTTCCCAGACTCCGCCGAGAAGAGGCCATCACGGTAACTCACACGTTTGATTCATTTTAATTAAGTTAAGGTTCAAGTTATCTACAACCGGACATTAACAAATTCCCATCTGCCCATAACCGTGGGCACGGCTTTCGAAAGTTCAAATCCCTGCAGGGGAGTCCCAACTTAGCCCATGACAAGCTCTCACGGTCAACGAAGGAATAGACCTCCTCCCGAGACGTTCCGATCAGACTCGGTATCTCGGTTCTTCAAGACACTTCGACAGGTTAAAACAAGTCCAGCAACACCGCCCGAATGTGCCGACAAATCCTGATAGGAGCTGCACATATCTTGTTCTCAGGGCACACTCAGATAAGCAATCCGTACAACTAAAACCAGCCCTCGAGTTTCCCCGAGGTGGCGCTGCAAGGCGCTCTTGGTTGGACCAACACTCAGAGGAGCACTGGCCCGGGGGGGGGGGG